>NW_026007134.1:0-4330 GCF_001458135.2 Marmota marmota marmota
TTTAAAAAAAGTTTTTTTTTTTTTTTTTTTTTTTTGCTCACAAATCTGGTGGCTAGAAAGTCAAGACAGCTTGACACTAACATCTTGTAAGGGCCCCTTGGCTGCATCATAAAATAGATGAGAAGCAGAAGGGGAAGAGGGCATGTGCAAGAGACCAAGCACATGGATGACTTTGCTTTATAATAATACTTTCAACTAATCCAGTCTTATGAGATCTAACACACTCCTGTGAGATGGGCATTAATTGCTTCTAAGGATGGTGCTACCATGACCCACAATGCATCTTATAGGTCCCACCTCCTCTCAACACCATTACATTGGGGACCAAGTGTCAACATGAGTCTTGGTGGGCACAAACCTTTGAACCATAACAGACAACCTGATTGATCTATAGAGTGACTCTCCAAGTACGGGTACCCAGGTCAAGAATATCAGAATCACCTGGGAACGTGTTAAAAATGAATCTTGTTGAAAGTCGCCCCAGAGTTACTGAATTAGAAACTCTGCCCTTTAACAAGCCTGCCAACAAGCCCTCGGGGTAATTCTGATGCATGATAAAGGTTAAGAACTGCTGATCTGCAGTGTAGGCAAATCCCTGGTATAGTGAGAAGCTCTACACCACCGTCTTAGTAGACATTGAAGATTGTGCAGTAATTTCATGGTTGGCATTTAAATCCACTCTTTCGTGTTTCAGCTTTAAGACTCCGTGGAATGGCTCAATATTGCCCCATATTCAGGTTTCCAGGTACTACACACAGAATTGCAGTTCCCAAGCTCCTATAAAGCACTGCCAGTTGAGGAGTGAAAAATCTTTCTTAGGGTGAACAAAGAATATGTAACAGATAAGGGATTAATTTCCAGTGGCAGTATCCTAATTTTGTATTCATAACGTTGTATGCATGCTAGGCTACACATGCAAAGTCTGCTGATATACATTAGGTAATTGGGCATCCAGCAGCCCCATTTGCATGCAAAGGTGGTTGCACACCTCACATTTACAAGTTTAAAATTAAAGCCCAGTTTGAAGCTGGCTGAAGGTTCACAGCTAGGAAAATAATGAGATAAGGAAGAAATGGCTTCTGTTAATCAGCACTTTTGGCCTCTACTGTTCAGTCTGTGCTAATTTGCCCTTTGAAATTGTATATTCCAGGTTGAAGAGAGAGAATTCTAAGAGTATCTGGGGTTTAAGGAAAAAAAAAAAACTACAGTTATGAGCTGGTTGTGATTATCCATAGTATTTCCTTTAAAACTGTACCCACAATTATACTGCGGTCTGTTACTGTGCTGTATTTTTGCTTTATGAAGTATTCGTGCTCTTGTGGGACCATGTGCTTCAGATCAAGAATGAGCCAACCCAAGCATAGACTCTCAGACTGGTTTTGAGCCATCATTTTATTTTAATTCAGCTCACAATTTATCACACAGCTACATTGTGCCAGGCACTGTGTCATAGATCAGGAACACCATCAATCAACCAGTTTCTTTCTCAAAGCTCACAATATTTTAACAGCTTTCTGGTACCTCATGGTTGAATATATTTGCTTAAGTGAAATCTTCCTTGATCTTTCTGTTTGACATCCTCCTTTGCTTCTCTGAACTTCTGATTATGCTCAACTCATATTGTTGGGAGAATGAGGAACCCAGTGGACCCAGACTTAATAAAGGTCAAAGTGAAAAGCACAAGACTGTGGCCAATTGGCTACTCAGAGGGGTCATCAAGAGAAGTTGTCTGCATTGAAAATGGACTGTATTCTCAGTTTGTGGGAACAAGAACCCAACACTGTTTCCTGTTCTTTTTATCTGGGTCACATGGAGGAGAACATCAATCTGGATTTTTCCCCCTTTTTATTTATTTTTTCCTTTTATTAATTGGTGCATTATTGTATATAAAGGTGGGATTTGTTTCCACATAGTTGTACATACACACAGTATAACAATGTGATTTGGCCAGTATCATTCTCTAGTATTTCCCTTTTCTCTCCCTTCTTCCCTCCCCCAATCCCTTTCTTCTGATCTATTGTTCTCCCTTTGATTTTTATGAGATCCGCCTCCTCCCCAACCTTTTTCTTTTTTTCTCTCTAGCTTTCACATATGGAAGAAAACATATACAACCCTTGACCTTTGAGTTTGGCTTATTTTGCTAAAGAACTTTCTTAAGACTGCCAATCTTAAAAGGATTTACCCACAAGCGCCACCTAGAGGAACAATGGAGCCCTACAGTGTCAGGACCAAGAACCACTGGTGAAGCAGTTCTAATAAGACCTTGTCTCTTCATCCACCGCTTTATGTTTCTATGTTTGATTCCATACACTTATCTTACTCTGACAACTAGAGTTCAAGACCCTGGAGTACAGACCCGGATCTTAAGAAATTTATCTTCCATAATTCTCATCTGATGGTGATGATCGCTAACTAGTACAGTATGTTAGTGTATTACATAATGATAGTAGTTTCTCACGCCATTAACCATTTTATCCTCTTCATTCTAGCACAGGTGCATATACCATGATTGCACCAAATGAAAGCCGGAGACATCAGATACAGAGGAGTATGTATATTTATTGAACATTCAGAATGGTTCTTATTTTCTTTACAATTGGTTTGTTTTGGCCTGAAGTATTTATCTTTTCTGATACGTTTAGCTGCACTGGATCTCAAGAAGGATTTTCTTTTTGAATTTTAGCAGTTTTAATTATACCTTTAAAATTATTCTATTTGTTAACACTTCTAAATTTGTTTCTCTTCATTAGTAAAAAAAAAAAAAAAAAAAAAAAAAAAACCCTCATGACATGATTGTAAACCTTGGATTTCTGTGGGGCTTAAACAACTTTAAGAGACCAGTCTTTTTCCTAAATAGTTGAGTTGGCAGCTAATATTTTAATGGTACCACAAACACTTTTGAAATTGACAAATTAAATACTAAATATATCATGAAATAATCTTTATTATTCTTGTTTTATCCCATCCTCCTCAATGGAATTTTGCTTTAGCTTCTGTGCTCCATAATTTTGTAGATGTCCAGCCTACCCCTTGGCTGTTTTTATTTGTGCAATTTGGTTTTCTTCTCCAGATTCTCCTCCTTGAGGGCAGAGACTACATTACTCATTTTTGTGCTCCTTGTACTAAGCGTGTTTATAAATGTTTAACTGACATTTAGTAAATATAAATGGGGCCATTTAAAGGTATCTTTTAGTAGTTTCAAGGGGAGCTCAAGTTTTTTCAGTTCACAATGAAGTTCTGAGACATGCTCAAAGTCAGGCTGTGGTGCTAATATTGAAATGCTATGCTCTCCTTTTTTAGATCATTAGTAGGTAATTTAATTTTGTGAATAACGATAGTCTTAAGGACATGACAAGAAAGCACCTGTCCCCACCAGAGAAATAGCCCCCCCTGTGTGGAACAATAATGGGTCAGTACAGAATACCATATGATAATCTCAGCTTTGCAGTGACTATGGAAACTGCAGGCAGTTGACCAACAGAACCTCCAAAGTTCCGGCATCTTGCAAGCTTTTTATTTAAATACTTAATGGGAATTTAAATCTCAGTGTGGTCTGGATTTTGAAATGTTTCAGAATTTTTCTTTTCTTCTTATTTTCTATTGAAAAATTGTATAAATGGACATTTGCAACTAATTGGGTCTAACCTGCAGACCAGGGCATGTACTGGAGCAGTAGAACTGGTATCTCCTGGTGCCCCCTACTGTCACAAAGAATGAATATTTGGGTAATGAGCCCTGCTCCCCAGGCAGCTGGTCCCTAATACCAGCAACCAGAGCAGGGGTACCCATCTACAGTTGCAGGATCCTCACTGCCCTGAATTGCAATGAGCTTGGGGAACATTTAAAATAAAGTGAACATGGGCATCAGAATTCTCTGGGAATATGTTTACCTGTGTGTGAACCGTTTTTATTGACATGGATTCTAGTTTTATAATCATTTTCTATAGGAAATCTTTAAAATTAATTGGACATTTTAAGAATACTGGAATGGATCTGGGTGTGGTTGCACATGCCTGTAATCCCAGCTACTAGGAAGGCTCAGACAGGAGTATCACAAGTTTGAGACTAGCCTGGGTAATAGAGACTCTGTCTTAACATAAGAAGGGCTGGGACTACAGCTCAGTGGTAGAGCACTTGCCTTCTGTGTGCAAAGCTCTATGTTCAATCCCCAGCACTGAAAAAAAAAAAAAAAAAGCCAGAATGGAAGGAAAAACTATGCACTATGCTCCTTTGTTTTGTTTCTCTGTGCAGGTACTTGGAGAGAAAGTGTCCCCAGAGTGAGCCACAAGGGGTTAGGATAGGATATGTCTTTTTTTTTTTTTTTTTTTTT
>NW_026007135.1:0-4330 GCF_001458135.2 Marmota marmota marmota
CCCTAGCTAGAACCCTACCCATTACCAATCCCTAAACTTAACACTAATGATAACACTAGACCTAAAGATAAACCTACCCTAACCCTATACATAAACCTAACCCTAGAACTAACAGTGAACCTAACCCTAATCCTAACTCTAAGCTAGCTCAAACCCTAACCCTAACCCTAAACCTAACCCTAATGCTAACCTAACCCTAACACTAACTCTAACCTGACATTTAAACCTATTACCCTAGACCTAACACTAACCTTAGCATAACCATGACCATAACCCTAGACCAAACCCTAAATTAACCTTAGCCACAGCACTAAACCTAGATCAAACCCTAAACCATACCCGAAACACAATACTGACTCTAACCCTCACCCTAACCATGACCTAACCCTAACTCTAGCCCTAATCCTAACTTAACACTAGCCATAACCCTAGGTCTAACCATATAAATTACCCTAAAAATAACCATAATACTAATGCTAACCCTAGGTCTATCCCTAAACCTATCACAAACCAAAACCATATCCATTACCCTAAACCTAACCTGAAACCTAAACCTAACCCTATCCATTACTTTTACCCTAATTATAACCTTAATGCTAATTCGAGCCTAAACCTAAACCGTAACCTAACCCAAACCCAAAGCCTGACCCTGACCCTAATAATACCCCTAGCTCTAAACCTGACCCTTTCCCTAAATGTAACACTTAAATTTGACCTAGCCATAAATCTAACCCTAAGACTATCCCTTACTCTAAACCTACACCTGACATTAGCCCTAGCCCTAATTTTTGCCCTAAACCTAACACAAAACCCAACCCTAATCCTAGCATTAAATCTAGCATTCATTAATCCTAACATAAACCTTAACCCTAGACCTAACCCTAAAGCTAATCATAAAACTAGCCCTAAACCTAACCATAGCACTAAAACAAAACAGAGCAATAGGTCTGACACTAAACCTTTACTTAAACCAAACACTAGCACTACACATAGAACTAAACCTAGCCCTAATTCAAGACATATTCCTAACCTTCAGAATAACTCTGACGCTGTCTCATATCATAACACTCACCCTAGCTCTAAACAGCACCCTAAACTTAAACCAAACACTAACAGTAACCCTAGCCCTAATTCGAGTCCTAACCCTAACCCTAAAACTCACCCTGACCTGACTAATATTCTAAAACTAACTCTAGCTATAAATATCAAACTAACATTAAACCTAACCCTAACACTTGACCTACCCCTAACCCTAACCCTAAAACTAACCCTAATTGTATTCCTGGTTCTTATATTAATCATTGCCCTAACCCTAGCCTTAAACCTCACACAAAAACTAGCCGTAATCTGAGCCCTAAACCTAGCTTTAACCCTAAACATAGCCCTAACCCTAACCCTAAACCTATCTCTAACAGTATCCCTTACCCTAAGCAAAACCCTAACCCTAATGGTAACCCTAGACCTATCCCTAATCCTTAGGCTAACCAAATAATAACCCTATTATTGGTCCTAACCCTAGATCTCATTCTAGCTCTAACCCTATCCCAAACCCTAACCCTAACCCTGACCCTCATTCTGACCATAACACAAACCGGGGGTCTAAACCTGACCCTAATGCTAAACCAAACCCTAACACTAGCCTTACTGGCAACCTTATACCTAGAACAAACCCTGTCATTAGCCCTAGATCTAAACCTAATTCTAAATCTAGCCTTAACTCTAGCTCTAGACATAAAGAAAAATTTAGCCATAGCCCTAACAATAACCCTTAACCTAACCCAAACACTAACCCCACCCCTAGACCAAAACCTATTCCTAATTCTGGCTTTAACCTGACCTTTAACTGTAACCCTAACACTGACTCTGCCTTTAACACTAAACGTACCTCTTAAACTGACCCTAATCAAAACCGAAACCTAATTCTAGACACATGCATAACTTTAACAGTATAACAAGACCTAATCATAACTCTGGCTCTTACATTACCCATAGCCCTAACCCTAGGCCTAAACCTAACACTAAACACAGAACTAATCCAAGGACTAAATCTAGCCCTAAGCATAACACTAACCATAACCCTAGCCCTCACCTAACCCTAGGCCTAACATAAACCTAGTCCTCACCTTAGTGCTAACCCTAGCTCAAAGCTTAAACCTTACCCTAAACATAAACCCAGACTTATCACAAACTCTAACCCTAACCCTAGCCCTAATCCTAAACTCAAACTTCTCCCTAAACCTAGCTCTAAACCTACCCATTACACCAACCCTAAACTTATTGATAATCCAGCCTAAACCCTAGCTCTAAACATAACACTAACCAGAAAACTGACCCTAGACATAATCCTATATTTAACAAATGGCATACACTAAACGTAACTCAAGCCCTAAACCTAACCAGAAACATAAACATAACCATAGCCCTTATCTTAAACTAAACCAAAGTCTAAACCTAACCTAAAACTATATCTAAACCTATACATTACCCTAACCCTAAACCTAACCTTAATGATAATCCTAGCCCTAACCTAAACCTAATACTAAATCTAGCATAATCTTATCCCTAGACCTAACCATAAAACTAACCCTCTCCCTAGCATAACCCTAGCTCTAAAGATAACCCTAAACCTAACCCTAATTCTAAACGTAACCCTAACCATAACTCAAGACCTATTCCTAACCTTAACCCTAGTTCTAACCTAAGCTCAAATCCGACCCACTACCATAACCATAAGCCTTACCCTAATGCTAACCCTAAGCCTAACCCTAACCCTATTGCTAATGCTAACCCTATAAATTACCCTAAACCTAACCTGAACCCTAAACCAAAAACTATCATTACCCTAAATCTAACCCTAATGCGAATTCAAGCCCTAAACCTAAATCCTAACTTAAACCAAATCTTAAGCTTCACCCTAAACTTAAAAATTCCCCTAGCTCTAAACCTGAACCTTACCCTAAGCCTAACCCTTACACTAGATGTAGACCTAAACCTAACCCTAAAATTATCTTTAACCAGAACCCTAGACCTGATATTAGCCCTAGCCCTAATCCTAGCCTAAACCTAAAAATGCATTAGCCCTCATCCTAGCCTTAAACCTAGCATTAATCATAACCCTAACTCTATGCCTAGCCCTAACCCTTCTCTAACCCTCACCCTACCTCTAAACCTAGTTATAACGCCATCACTTTTCCAAAACACAACCCTAACCATAACCCTATCACTAGGCCTAAAGGAGCACTAACCCTAGCCCTAATCCTGGCCTTAATTTAACCCTTATCCAACCCTAACCCTAATCCTAGCCCTAAGACAACCTCTAACTCTCACATTAGCCCTATGCCTAGTTCTAACCTATCCCTTACTGTAACTCTAAACCTAACCCTAACCCTAGCTCTAACACTTGCCCTATCCTTAGTCCTAGCCTAACCCTAGATCTAAGCCTAACTCTAAATATAACCCTAACCATAAGCCCAAGCCTAACACTAACACTAGACCTAACCCTAATATTCATCATCAAACTAGTGCGAACCCAAACCTGGGACTAAAACAAAACCGAGCAATAGACCTAACTCTAAATCTTAACTTAAACAAATCCTAAAGTACACCTAGAACAATTCCTCGCCCTAATTTGAATCCTAACCCTAACCTTAAAACTAACCCTGACCCTAACATTTACCCTAACACTCACCCTAGCTCTAAAACACCACTCTAACCTTAAACCAAACCCTAACAGTAAACCAAGCCCTAATTTGAGTCCTAACCCTAAAAATAACCCTGTTTGTTGTTCCTATCCTAACAATAACCCTAGCTCTAAATTTATCCTAACCTTGAACCTAACCATAAACACTAATCTTAAACACTAACCTTAAATATAACTCTAATTGTAATCCTGATTCTTACATTATTCGTTGCCCTAACCCTAGCCCTGATGCTAACACAAAAACTAGCCGTAATCTGCAACCTAAACCTAGTTTTAACACTAACCCTAATTCTAACCCTACACCTAACACTAGCTCTAACGCTATCCCTAAACCTAAGCAAAGCCCTAACCCGGATTGTAACCTTAGACCTATCCCTAATCCTTAGGCTAATCAAAAGCCTAACCATATTTTTTTTTTACTAATTACACAATTTTATTGTCTCTCTCATAATGTGTTAAACAGATGAAAAGTGTCAGAAGAATTTTAACAGCAATTCATGATTTAGGTGGGTATTTGGGGGGGGCAATTCTGTTCTTTTGTTTCTAAATCTCTAACATCAATATCAGTCTGGAATTTGAAAACCAACAGTCACAGGAAGTGGCATCATTCAGAGAGCAAAGAGGGAGATG
>NW_026007136.1:0-4329 GCF_001458135.2 Marmota marmota marmota
GTAGACTCAGACCTCAAATAAAATTTTCCTCCTCTAAGTTATTCTTGTCAGGTATTTTGATGAAAGCTGACAAAAAGCTAATGGTAGAATCAACTCTGGGAATCAAAATTCATTTTCTTTCCTATTTAAGAGAAAGTGACTAGGGTTTAATAGCTATTGGTTCTTCCAGATAGTCAGGTTTTAAGAAGTGAACTTAGATTGAGAAGTGAGTGAGAACTCTTCACTGTAAGATTCCTGATTCCATTCCCAAATCTTTTTCGTTAGTGGTTATGACCGGTTTCAGTAGTGCACTCACTTCTCTTCAATTCTGTAGATTATGGGGCTTGGATACCACTGAAACAGTAGCTCTGGAATGTCAGGATGGTGATTTCAGAATTATACATATTGTGGTCACTCAGCTAACTGGCCATGGCCTTTCCATGAAGGCACTATTTGAGACCCATCTACAGTTAGTATTTAAGTACTAACATGACAGTACTGAGCACCAGCAAGACAGATTTATGTAAGTTCTCTTGCATTTCTTAATAAACCTATGAGTTGAAAATAAAGTTGTTACCACTTTAAAAAAGGGAAACCAAAGACAGGTCAAATAGTTTTCCCAACCTCCCTCCACTAGGCTATGGTTACCATGTCATCAATTTAAATCGACTGAATCAAATCTAGGTTAAATAAGGGCCCTTTCAGATGACATAACTTGCCCTTTGAAGTTCCCTATCATGTTGCTGTCCTGTTGTCAAATCAGATTTACACAAGGAATACAGAATAATCTATATGCAATTGCCCATAGGTAGAAATTTCATATTGTTCAAGTTTCAAGAATCAGGTGATAAGAAGGTAACAATGTAGAGGATAAAAACTTGAGGAGTCCTACAGAATGAGATGTAACTGAAAGTCACGTAGGCTGATGCATAATAGGTCTTGGTCTGTAGTTAACTCACAGTTCATTTCATCGGATCCATCCAGACAATCAGTGTGACCATCACAAACTTGCTCCATGGAAATGCATTTCTCACCATCCTTACAAGATTTTGATGACTCCGAGCATCCGGCAGACTCAAAGCATTTGTTTGCATCGGCCAAGTAGTACCCACTCGGACACTTGCAAGTCTGTCCCTCAGGGTTTGGTAGACAGATATGGCTACATCCTCCGTTGTCCTTTGAGCAGCTGTTACTACCTGTGGATCCACCCCACCCCCAAACATATTGAGTTAGATTAGGTTTCAGAAGAATCTGTGGTTAATGAATTGAGCCCACATTGTTGACATTAATCTCTTAATTTTATCTCTTCTTACTTTATTAAACCCATGATCACCCTCCCAAAGTATTCAGTTAGGTATTCCAATTGTGTCTATGAGATAGTAGAGAAAAACACATGATCATTCCCATGTTGAAATTTCATGTATTAGTTAACATGAAAAATAGATACTAGTGTCAATGAATAGAATAAAGACTAGCTCCACGTTTGGGTTAAAGTGGTATTTCAATTATCCTGTTGTTGTTGTAACCCAGTGCACAATAATAAAATTGAAAATAGAACCCAAGTACTATCATTTGGGTCACAAGTGTCCCCTAAATGTTTCTAAGGTAAAGGCCTGGTAAAGGCCAAAATCCACAGTGTGACACTATTGAAAGAGATGGTGGAAATTTTCAGGGGAGTTATTTAGCTTTCTGGAGACATGCCTTTTAAGGAGACTGTGAGACCCTGGTTTCTTCTTCTTCTCTGTTGCCTCCAGGCCACAAAATGAACAGTGTTGCCTTGCCACATGTTCCTTGCTCCAAAGTAATGAGACCAAACCAACCATGGACTGAAACCTCTAAAACTGTAAGCCAAAATAAACCTTTTATCTTTATAAGTTGATTATCTCAGGGATTTGTTATAGCAATGAGAAGCTGACTAACACACTAATTCTACCAGTGCTCAGGCTAGTGAGTTTACTACTTGATTGTGAATGCTACATAAGTAATGGGACTAATTATGTACCTTAACCAGTTTATGTAGAAGTACATAAGGATAAGAGATTTACGCAGGTCTACAGGAATTTGCCATAGAAACATTTTAACATTTAATGGGAAACACAAAGATATTTCCGAGAGATATAGGATGATGGAGTATTCCAAAGTTCAGTAGATTACAGCACTGTCATAGTCACTGCAAGTTTACCTACCTTGTTGACTAAATTTACTGTAAACTTTTAAGTCCACAATCTTCTGGTCTACTTGGAACCACCGATTTTCTAAAACTTCTGTTTTGCTGTACCAAACTTTAGTGATTTGGGCTAAAACAAAATCCAATGAATAATCATTAACAAAAACAAAATTTTATCTTAAGGCAACTTCCTGGGTAAAGAACATGGTTCAGTATGAATACTTTCATTCATTGGCCTAAACCCCAGTTGAGTAATGACAATTTTACAAAAGAGACACATATTTTTCTAAACCTTATTTCTGGAAGAGAAATAAAAACCATTATATACTTTCCTCCATAATAAAGTCACATGTTTGTAAGCATGACCAGAATATCCATATATGTCCCATATATAGTGAGTGAATATCCATATATAGTGAGGATATGTGGAGGCACATTCAATGCTGGATCCATGCAATTAATAAGTAATGATTTTAAATACTATTCTAGAACAACATTTCCAGAAATGGCTTATCTGCAAGAAGAGTTACCATGGGATCTTAAAATAAGATGGCAAAGGTCTCATGATGTACCTAATTAGATAGCGAAGGTCTCACAATGTACTTAATAAATTAGCATCTCTCAAGTAGGAGCTGAAAACTTGTTTTTTTCTTTCCAATTCTGATGTGACTAGCCCAACTAGCCAATGGACTGGCATTTGAAAATATAAAGAGATAAAGATTTATCATAAACAGAATTTTATAATTTCTTTAGACATGAGTCAGAAATTTATACACCAAAATCTAATATATATAAAAACAATACACTAGAACACTGATTTAGTATAATCCCTTTGAAATAAGAGAAATTCCATGTTAGAATGCTTGTTAATTTACTTAGTACTCTCAAGGGTACTTAATCAACCAAGAGAGGTACTGTCTTCATTTTATAGGTAAGGTGTTAGAACGACTGATAGCAGGCATACCACCTAGTTCTAATTCCTAGCCCAGTTCCCTGTGTACTATACCATGGCTATATCTTGGATAAATGTTATCCAAAGGTCCACGTGTTGAGGTGGGATCCTTAGCCTGTAGCTCTACTGGAAGGTGCTAGAACCTCTAGGAGGTGGAGCCTAGTAGAAAGAAGTTATATCATTAGGGGTGTGTCCTAGAGAAGGGGATATTGAGACCCTGGGCCCTCCTCCTCCTCTGTTTCCCCCTCCAAGAGTGAGAAACCTCCTCTACCACATGCTCCTACCATGATGTTCAGGCCCCAAGGCAACAGGGTCAAGTAATCATGGACAGAAACCTAAGAGACCATGAATCAAAATAAACTCCCCTTTTAAGTTGATTATCTCAGGTATTTTGTCTCAGTGATAGAAAATTAACATAACCATGGTATCATCAAAAGCAGAGAGCCTCATATGAAAGTCAGGAATTTCAGGAAGAAAGGAACTAAGCTTATTCATAGGAACAAAAACCAAATAACTAGAAGTTCTCCCCAAGTCACGGAATCACTGTTACAGTATCCTTTTCCAGAGTAGTTTTTCTTCCAAAGGCCAGATACTGCCAAAGACTGGTGCTAAGCCCTAGTAGCAGATACTCTCTGGATATCCAGGAGTAAATTCAGATCACAAAGATAATTGGATGGAGAATCAAGACCTACCATCATCAGTTGTTGTCCAGAACATCATGCCTTGACCAAACGTAAAGAGGTTAAGGCCCTGAATCCCTTGGCGGTCTACTCTGTGTCTACAGCCATCTTGTTGAATACTTTCTATGAGTCCTCTTCCTAGGAAGAGAGGTTCAGTTAATTTCATTTGGCCCAAACACCCATCCTACATCCTGTAGCTCTATCTGCCATGTCCGGCCTCCCCTCCTGTCTGCCATGCCTTCTCTAAAATCAGGTCTGCTTCATTCATTCCTCTTTAACAGCGATACAACAAGTTACACATGCAGATTTCTTAAGTTCTCAATTTTTATTTCACGAGAGGAACTGCATGACTCTGTGGGCTATGACATGCCACTTAGGACGGGAGAAGATTGTTTAGGATGTGTTGGTAGAAAATGTTCATGCAGAACAAAAAAGCTGATTGAAATTGTGGCTGAAGACAAGAGAGCCAGAACTTCATTATTTCACTCTGGCTTCAAGGTTTAGGGTGCCGTTAGCAACTGCTTACCAGTATCAGCCCAGTACAGGCGGGT
>NW_026007137.1:0-4329 GCF_001458135.2 Marmota marmota marmota
GAGCCAGCCTCAGCAACAAGGAGGCAATAAACAACTCAGTGAGACCCTGTCTCTAAATAAAATACAAAATGGTATTGTGGCTCAGTGATTGAGTGCCCCTGAGTTCAATCCTTTGGACAAAAAAAGTGATATTTATATGGAAATCAATAACCTTAAATTTTACTACAGAGTGATAGTAACAAAAACAGCATGGTATTGACACCAATACAGACATGTAGATCAATGATACAGAATAGAAGGCACACAGACAAACTCAGATAAATAAAATTATCTCATACTTGACAAAGTCTCCAAAAACATACATTGGAGAAATTGTAGCCTCTTCAACAAATGGTGTTTGGAAAACTGGAAATCCATATGTAACAAAATAAAATTAAACCCGTGTTTTTTACTCTTTGAGAAATTCAACTCAAAATGGATCAAGAACTTACACACTAGAACAGAGACCTTGTAGCTAATAGAAGAAAAAGTAGGCCCAAATCTTCACCTCTTTGGCTTAGAGGTGCATTATGGTTCAACAGCAGCCCTGAATATACGAAAATACCAAGGACATACTTGTAAAGGTAATAATTTCATCAGGCCAGGTGTGTGATTTGGAAAAATCTTACTTTTTTGGAAAAAAATTTCTTTAATGATGGATATATGTATCTAAAAAGTCATATTATGCACAAACTCTTATAATCTGAACATCCTTATTAAAATAAAATATTTCAAAAGAGATTAACAAAAATAAAGCTGGCACCGTGGCACATGTCTGTGATCCCAGAGACTCAGGAGATGAGGCAGGAGGCCAACAAATTCAAGGCCAGTCCCAGAGCAGAGGAAGACCCTGTCTCAAAATTCAAGTTATAAAGGCCTGAGGATGTGACTCAATGGTAAAACAGCCCTGGATTCAACCCTCAGTACCACCACCCCCAAAAAAGAAGAGAGAAAGAGAGAGAGAGATTTACAAGAACAGATGAAAGAACATAAAACAAACTGTGCAGAGAAGAAAATTTGAACATCTCATGGAAAATAAAACAAACACAAAAACATCTGTTTTACAGTAGTAGAAGATAATAAAGAAACTAAAAAGAAAGTATAATCACCATTTCAGACATGTCATCTGTGATTTGTCCTTTCACTTCATCAACTTCACTCTTCAGTGCTGATGTTCTTTATAGCTCTTCTTGGGTGGAAATATATCCACATATAAACTTTCTCTCCTCAATAGTTTGGTGAAAGTAAGACACACACAAAAAAACCACAAAATGTATGTCAATATTTTGTGGGATTCCATATGAAGTATGGAGACTTCATACTTTACAAAAAAAAAGTTATAAGTAATAAATTTGTTTAGAATTCTGAAGGACAATCTTAAATGACTTTGAGTATTACTTAATTCAGTTACATGCCGCTCCATGTGACCAACCTATACTAGATTTCACTATGGCATCTTCAGGTGCAGAGGAGGCATTTTAATTGTAGTCTTTACAATAACATTACATATTAGCACAGAACCTGAAACACAGGTCATACTCAATAAATACCTGATGAATGAATGAATTCTCAGGGGATAAGTTGTTCTTGCATTTGCTCACTTGCCCAATATTTACTGTATGTTTAACTGTGCCAAGCACAGCTCTAGGCACCAGAATATAGAAGTGCACAAAGAAAGAGTAAGGGAATCCTTTCATTCCATGAAGCCTACTACTTCTAATGGGAAAACTAAGCAACATGTAAATAAATAAAAAAATACATATCATGTGAGATAAGAATGGGGTCGGAATCTTAAATCATAAGGTGATTAGAGAAGGTTTTCCTGAAGTTATATCTGAGCAAAGTCCTGAAGGAAATGGGGGAGTGAGTCTCTAGCAAAGGAACAGAAACAGGAGTTTTAGTTTAGAAGAAAAACCTGGAGCATACAGCACCCTAGAAGACAAGGGAAGAAAAATTTTGTAAGAAGAAGTAGTGATCTACTAGGTCAAATATTGCTAAAAGATCAAGTAAGAAAAGAACTAAGAACTGATCATTGGAGTTAGCAATGGAAAGGTGTTCATGATCTGACAAGAAAAATTGCAGTGGAATGGTTGGTATGGAAACCTTTCTGGAGATGGTTCCAAAAGAATGGAAGGACCAAAAAGTGAGAAAGATAAAAGAGGAAGAAATGGGATTTTGGCCTGCCAACAGGACTGGTACTTTGATGGATAGAAGAAAAAACATAAAGGGTAGAGGGAATTACAAAGAATTAGCCCAAAAGTTTAGTGTGATTTCCCCTTTAGGCATTGCCAAAATCCTAAGCTCTGCACAAGCAGAGTAAGACTCTCAGAAACCAAGCAGAAATCAGCAGATGATTGCTAAAGAGCTGAGCAAGGATATGAACAGTTTCACACTGCTAAGGAAATAGAGGTGGGAATTCAAGACTTGTCAAGATGTAGAGGCCTTGCTAAATGCCCTAGGTTATCAGCTGAAGTCTCAGAAGAACTACTTACTTAGAAGTATAGGTATAACCTAGGAGTAAGAGCCAGGCTCTACAAGTCTCTGCATCCTTTCCAATCCCATGGCTGCCCAGTCTAAGTAAACTTCTATTACAAATTAAGTAAATTTCTGATTATACAATTATATTTATATAAACATGTGTAAAAAATCCCTGGAAATTTTACATACAATAAACTTTTAATGAAGTATTAAAAGTAACTTTTCTTTCATCTTCCTTGTTTTCACTTAATGTTATATTATGAAGTTTTACTTCAATTGAAACATGCAAATCTAATGTGTCCATTTCAAGCCCTGTATAGCACTTGATTAGATCAATATAAATTTGATAAATATTTAGATTGGTGATGATTATTGCCATTTCAGACAATGTTGTATATTAAACAATTTTATATGATTTTCTTTACCAAAGGCCCCCAAACTCTTGACAGTAATGTATAATAACAAAACCAAACACTCTATCATGACTCTTCCTTCCAACACAAATGTATTTATGTGCATAAATTGAATAAAAATATTCACAGAATAAAAATTACCTTTTTGAGCAATGATATATGTTCTTTTGTATTTCATTTCATTTAATCTATGATATTAGTCAAAATCTATTTACAGACAAATTCATCCAGTGTAAGTGAAGATAAGAAATTTTATTACCAAAGTAGATCTGGCTATTGCCAAAATAAGGGAGGAAAAGGAAGAGAAAAAGAAAACTTATTCCTCTGTATGTGACCTATATAACCAATAAGAATGGATTTACTGTTTGCTTCTTGGTTGATCTGAAATAAACTCCCCCCCCCATTTTTTCCTACTTTAATAACTTTTGGCCAAATTTTTGATAACTGGTTGCAAATGAAACATTTTCCTTTCTCCTGTCCTTGAAAATACACTTTTATGTAAACCTAGACATCTACCTATTTTATTATATAATCTATCCTATTTCAAATGCTTTCCACCCACCAACTCTTTCTTTCTATTCAACCTGGTAGAAAGATATTTTGTTCTTGTTGATTTTTTTTTCCTGAGTACCACAATTGATCAGAATTTTAAATTCTCTAGCTGTCATTTCTCTTGCCAAATAATATTAATGCAGACATTTCCATTGTACTCTACAATAACACTAAGAACATATTGCTTAGAACAGTAACATTTTCAGTAGATTAGTAGTTTGCACTTGAAATGGAACACATTGTAACATTTGGCTTTGTCATAAGGCAATACAGCATAGAGCTCAAGTCACATTTTCTCTCCATGAACTTAAATCTCCACTGATTACAGACACAAGAAGTGTAATAGCCTACATTCTGACAAATATGTAATATGTAAAAGCTCCATATATCAGTGCTATGCAGAATTACTTTGATTAATTTACATTCACCTGTGGTAAATAGTAATTCCCAACCCCATAAACAGGGATTTACAAGTACAATAGAGCAATAGAAAAGTATTTTCAACATGCTGATCTCATAGCTCTGCAATTTGTGAGATTTCTAAGGAGGAATTATTTTATCATGCCTATCATATTGCTATTAAATTTCTGGAGAATAGGTGGCACGTTTTGAAAAACTATGAACCATACAGAGATATTTTGGTTAGGATAAATCAATGTGTCATTTTCTCAAAATTATTCAGTCCTTGCTTCTTTTCATTTAAAACAATTTGAACAACTACAAAACATGCATTTTCCAGTTATAACATATTTCTTACCTGAAGGCACAAACTTTAGTGACATCCTAATTATTTCACCTAGAACCAATGGTTGTGCTATAAACCCAGGATTATATAGGAGGTGGAGAACAAACAGCAGGAGCAGATGAATTCCTGAAAATAAACGATCTCTATTTGAATGCAAATATC
>NW_026007138.1:0-4326 GCF_001458135.2 Marmota marmota marmota
TGAGGCTTCAGGTATAGACGAAGAGGTGCCCATAGTCACAGGGAAAGATGGAAGAGAGAGAGAGAATAAGAGTAAGCAAGAGAGACAAAGGGAAACGGATCACCAGAGGGTCCACTTCAACCAGTAAAGGTCTTAGTGGGGTGGATTCCCTCTCCCCCACCGGGCGTCTGGAGTGTGCCGGACGATCACGGTCACAAATCCAGCAATAGCCCGAAGGGAGTTGGCGAGCCGGGGTCAGGGGATCCTTACCACGCCAGATCAGTGTGTTGAGTGCAGGCAGCCGGAGTCTGAAATGAGCGGACCAGGGCGGAGTGTCTCGGCG
The DNA here is from genome assembly GCF_001458135.2 of Marmota marmota marmota. Taxonomy (NCBI): domain Eukaryota; kingdom Metazoa; phylum Chordata; class Mammalia; order Rodentia; family Sciuridae; genus Marmota; species Marmota marmota. Next base: position 323 of record NW_026007138.1, read on the forward strand.
GAGCGGGGACGGGGCTCTTGTTGGAAAGAGCTCACCCGTATCCGAGTCACGGCACCAGAATGAAAGAATTCCCCACGCAAAGACACTTCGCCAGGAGAATTCCAATTTTATTGCAAAAAGCAGTGTGCTTATATAGAACTAAGGGGGAGATGGTAGGGCTTAGATAAATGGCAGGCAACCCGTTTATTGGCAAGTTCTTTCAGATATCAGCTCCGGAGCCCAGGAATTAGTTCTCATTGGGGCTAAGGTTCCCCGCCAGCGAGGTTTGAAATTGGCGCCGGCAGGAGAGTTCACACGGGCGGGAACTTTTCGCGCCACTGCAGAAAAGAAGAAGGTAGGAAGAAGAGGTGCTTAGGCGCCATGTTGGGGTTTTTTTTCCTCTGGGGTATGGCTGCCGTTTATACTTTTCCCAACAGGGGAAACACCTCATCTGCACACTATAACAGCTGCATTTCACAAGTTTTTCTATGTGGTCTGTTCATTTTCATTCAGTCTAGGTGTTTTTAAGATATTCCTTGAGACTTCCTCTTTGACTCATGGGTAATTTAGAAGAGTGTTGCTTAATTCCCAAGTGACAGGAGATTTTCCTATTGTCTCTTTGTTAGTGATTTCTGGTTTGATACAGTCATGGTCAGAGAAGATACTATGTGTCCTTTCAATTCTTCTAAATTTGTCAAGTTTGTTTGCCATCAAAAAATTTATGTGGGGCTGGGGATGTGGCTCAAGCGGTAGCGCGCTCGCCTGGCATGCGTGCGTGCAGCCTGGGTTCGATCCTCAGCACCACATACAAACAAAGATGTTGTGTCCACCAAAAACTAAAAAATAAATATTAAAAAAAATTCTCCCTCTCTCTCTCTCTCTCTCTCTTTAAAAAAAAAATTATGCTCTGTTTTTCCTTTAGTTTCCCTCCTTTTCTTTTTCTTTTTCTTTTTTGTGGTGCTGGGATTGACCCAGAGCTTTATGCACACAGGGCAAGCACCATACCAATTGAGCTGTATCCCCAGACCCTGTCCTTTCCTTCTTGATAGCTACTTGAACTTTTTTTTAAAAAAAAAAAAACAAAAAAAAAAAACGCAGGGCCTCCCACATGCTAGGCAAACACTCTACCACTGACCCACAACCCCAGCCCTAGAGCAACCACTAAAAAATCTGTACGTGCACACACACACACACACACACACACTCATATATATATCACTGATGGCCATCTGATGGCCTCTTTATAACTACTCTTTACAACTTTTTTTTGAGTATATCACTTTATGTAGATTTTTTTAGTGGTGCTCTAGGTAAGTGTTACCATATACATAAATGATGCATTGCAATTTATATATTGTCAATGTTTTACCATTTGTAGTGAAATGTAAACATATTTTCCAGTTATATCATTGTATTCTTTCAATTTCAAAGATGTAATTATGCAGCCTTTATTTCTAATTCTTTTTTTATCATTATGTTTTAAAATTTGTTTTAATTAGCTATACATGACAGTAGAATACATTTATTCACTTTGATATATCGTACATAGATGGAATATAACTTCTAATTTTTCTGAGTGTACATGTTGTAGAATCATATTAGTCCTGCAGTCAAATATATATATAAATAATGTCTGTAATAATGTCTGTTTCATTCTACTATCTTTGCCATCCCCACATCCCCTCCTCTCCCCTCCCTTCACTTCCTGCTACCTAATCTTAGGTAACACTACTCTTCCCTAGTGCCCCCCACCTTATTGTGAATTAGCATCTGCATATTACAGAAAACATTCAGCCTTTGGTTTTGGGGTATTGGCATATTTTGCTTAGCACAATATTCACCAACTTCATTCATTTATTAGCAAATATGATAATTTCATTCTTCTTTAAAGCTCAGTATTTATTATTCCATTGAGTATATATATACACCACATTTTCTTTATCCATTCATCTATTGAGGGACATGTAAGTTGGTTCCATAGTCTAGATATTGTGAATTGAGCTGCTATAAATACTGATGTGACTGTATAAACCAAGGAGTAGGATAGGTGGGTCGAATGGTGGTTCCATTCCCAATTTTCTGAGGAATCCCCATACTGCTTCCCATAGTAATTGCACAATTTGCAGTTCCACTAGAGTGTATGAGTGTACCTTTTCCCCCACATCCTCGTCAATATTTATTGTTGCCTGTATTCTTAATGATTGTCATTCTGACAGGAGTGAGATGAAATCTTAGTTTTGATTTGCATTTCTCTAATTGCTAGAGATGTTGAACACTTTTTCATATATTTGATGATAAATTGTATTTCTTCTTCTGTGAAGTGTCTGCTCAGTTCCTTATCCCATTGATTGATTGGGTTACTTGTTTTGGGGGTGTTAAGTTTTTTGAGTTCTTTATATATCCTAGAGATTAATGCTTAATCAGAGGTGCATGTCGTAAAGATTTTCTCCCAACCTGTAGAATCTCTCCTCACATTACTGTTTCCTTTGCTAAGAAGAAGCTTTTTAATTTGAATCCATCCCATTTATTGATTCTTGATTTTACTTCTTGCACTTTAGGAATCTTGTTAAGGAAGTCATGTCCTAGGCTGACATGATGAAGATTTGGGCCCATTTTTTCTTCTATTAGGCGCAGGGTCTCTGTTCTAGTTGTAGGGGTTTTTAGTCCTCGTTCCCTCCCGACCTGCAGGAGAGATGGTGAGAACATGCCTCAGCCAGGAAGAGCCAAGAAAGGAGAGGGCCGGCTGATCGTCCACACCCAGCCCTCCCTCGCCGGAGGACAGTCAGACATGTAAGGGAGACCAGTCCAGGCTGGAGCTCATTTATTGAGGAAGCACACACAGCTAATATAAGGCACAGGAGCCAATCAGGATAAAGGTCAGCAGGGTGAGGAGAGTTCACGTGTACACCCATCCTACAGGCAGTAATGGGACACGAGGGCAGAAGGCTTCTGAGCCTATCCTAGAGGTGGTCCGATTTTTCATCACAACCCACGGTAAGGCCTTCTGGCTGATTGCCAGGCACCATCTTAGCCATGTGCGGGCCCCAAGACCAGGAAGTAAGCATCAGTCTGCAAGTTAGGTTTCCTTTTCTCCATCATAGGTTTCTATTTCTCTGATGTGACGTGCCCTACACTAATGACTAAGTCTTTGATCCATTTTGAGTTGATTTTTGTGCAGGGTGAGAAATAGAGGTTTAATTTCATTTTGCTACATATGGATTTCCAGTTTAGCCAGCACCATTTGTTGAATAGATTATCTTTGCTCCAGTGAATGTTTTTGGCACCCTTGTCTAGTATGAGATAACTGTATTTATGTGGGTTTGTCTCTGTGTCCTCTATTCTGTACCATTGGTCTACAAGTCTATTTTGGTGCCAATACCTTCCCATTTTTGTTACTATAGCTCTGTAGTATAGTTGAAGGTCTGGTATTGTGATGCCTCCTACTTCACTTTTTTTGCTAAGGATTTCTTTAGCAATTCTGGGTCTCTTATTTTTCCAAATAAATTTAATGATTGCTTTTTCTATTTCTATGAAGAATGTCATTGGTATTTTAATAGGAATTGCATTAAATCTCTATAATGGTTTTGGTAATATGGCCATTCTGACAATATTAATTCTGCCTATCCAGGAGCATGGGAGATCTTTCCATCTACTAAGGTCTTTCAATTTCTTTCTTTAGTGTTCTGTAGTTTTCATTGTAGAGGTCTTTCACCTCTTTTTTTAGATGGATTCCCATTTTTTTTTTTTGCTATTGTGAATGGAGTAGTTTTCCTAGTTTCTCTTTCAGTGGATTCATCACTGATGTATAGAAATGTGTTTGATTTATGCGTGTTGATTTTATATCCTGCTACTTTGCTGAATTACTTTATTAGTCCTAGAAGTTTTCTGGTGGTATTTTTTGGATCTTCTAGATATAGAATCATGTCATCGCAAATAGTGATAGTTTGAGTTTTTCTTTATCTCTTTGTATCCCTTTATTTTTTTTCTTTTTTCTAATTGCTCTGGCTAGAGTTTCAAAGTTGATG
>NW_026007139.1:0-4325 GCF_001458135.2 Marmota marmota marmota
TGCATTCTTCTCAGCAACACAAGTTTTCTAAAATAGACCCTATCTTAGGCCACAAAGCAACTCTTAGAATGCATGATACACATTCTAACAGATCATAGTGAAATGAGATTAGAAATCAGTGATAAAATAAAAAAAAATGATGCTACTCTAACACCTGAAGACTAAATAATACACTATTGAATAATGACTGGATGGTAGAAGAAATAAGAATTAAAACAAAAACAAAAAGATACATAGAGGTAAATGAGAATAATAATACAACATATCAAAGTCTCTGGGACACTATGAAGGTGGTTCTAAGGAAAGTTCATAACATTCAACTCGTTCACTAAAATAATAGAAAGTCACCAAATAAATAATCTAACATTAAATCTTAAGGACTTAGAAAAAGAAGAACAAATCAACAACAAAACAATAGAACATAGAAAATATTTAAAACCAAATCTGCAATTAATGAATTTGAAACAATAACAAAATTTTTCAAAAAAATTAATGTAACAAAAAGTTTGTTCTTTGAAAACAAATAAATAAAATATATAAACCCTTAGCCACACTAACCAAAAGAAGGATGGAAAACACTTAAATTATTAAAATTTATGATGAAAAAAGAAATGTGACCAAGGACATTACTGAAATGTAGAAGAAAGTCAGAGAAACTATTTTGAAAATTAATACTGTATTAAATTTGAAAATCTTGAATACACTGACAAATTTCTAGAGATATATGATTCACCCAAATTGAACCAGGAGGATATAGAAAATTTAAACAGATCAACTTCAAGTCATGAAATTGAAGATGCCATCAAAAGCCTACCAAAAAATGACTGGAAGAATTTGCAGCAAAGTTCTACAAGACCTTCAAAGAGAACTAACACCATCATCCTCAAATTATTCCACAAAATAGATAAGGAGGGAATCCTACCAAGTTCATTCTATGAAGCTAGTATCACCCTGATTATCAAAGACACATTAAGGCCTGAAAACTTCAGACTAATATAGTGGATGAACAGAGATGCAAAAATCCTTAATAAAATAATGGATATCACATATGAAAATACATTTAAAGGATAGTTTTCAATGACGAAGTGGATTTTATTCCAAGGATATATGTTTGGTTCAACCTACAGAAATCAATAAATATAATTCATCACTAAAATAGATTTAAAAACAAGAATCATTTTATTATCTCAATATATACAAAAAATAATTGGATAAAATGTAACATCCATTCATGTTTAAAACACTAGAAAACATAGGGATAGTAGGAAAAAAATGTTGATGACATGATTCTATAGTTCAAAAACAAAACAAAAAAAGCTTCACCAGAAAGCTGCTTAGAACTCATAAATGAATCGAGCAAAGTGATGGGATATAAAATTAATGCCCATAAGTCAGTTGTGTTTCCAAATATCAATGACAAAATAGCTGAAAAGGAAATTAGGTAAACTGTCCTATTTACAATAGCCTCACAAAAATAAAATAAATAAGCTACTTGTGAATCTTTCTAACAAATGAGGTGAAAGGTCACTACAATGAAAACTATAGAACACTAATGAAAGAAATTTTGGAAGACTCTAGAAAATTGAAAGATCGCCCATGTTCTTGGATAGGCAGACTTAATATTGTCAAAGTGGCCATACTATCAAGAGTGCCATACAGATTTAATGCAATTCTTATTAATTCTGATATTTTTCATAGAAATAGAATAATTAGTCACTAAATAATTAGTTATTTGGAAAAAATAAGAGGCCATCCAGAATGGCCAAAGCAGTTCTTAGTGAGAAAAATAATGCAGAAGGCATCATAATACCAGGCCTTAAATTATATCACAAAGCTACAATAACAAACAGCATATTATTAACACCAAAACAGACATGAAGATCAATGGAATAGAAGACACAGAGAAAAACCCATATGAATTCAGTTATCTGATGCTACACAAAGGCACCAAAAACATATTGGAAAAAAAGTCTTTTCAACAAATGGTGCTGGGAAAACTGGAAATCCACTTGTAGTAGAAGACAATTTAGTTCCTATTTCTCATCCTCTACAAAATTCAAATCAAAGTGTATCAAAGACATGCATATTAGACCGGAAGCCCTCCACCTACTTGAAGAAAATATAGACCCAACACTCAAACATGTCAGTGTAGAAACATTCTTCCTTAACAAGACTCCTAAAGCACTAGAAGTAAAATTTTAAAAATCAGTAAATGGCAATAAATGGGATGGTATTAAATACACCTCAGATAATGCATTAATTTCCAGAATATTCAAAGAACTGAAAAAGCTTAACATCAAAATATATGTATATGTATAGGTGAGTGTCTTTCTCTCTCTCTCTCTCTCTCTCTCATATATATATATATTAGAGAGAGACATAAACACACACACACACACACACACACACACACATATATATATATATAATCAATAAATTGGCAGGAAGACATATGGATGGTCAACAAATACAAAAAATGCTCAACATCACTAGCAATTAAAGAAATGAAAATTAAAACTACACTGAAATTGTGCAACTACTCAGGAAATCAGCATGGCAGTTCCTCAAATATCAGGAATGGAACCACCATTTGACCAAGTTATAACACACTTCAGAAACTTCAGAAAAAAATTAAGCCATGTGAAAGGGACTTTTCAAAAGAGCTACTCCTACTCCCATTTCAGACCTCTATGGGAGGTCTGCTTTCCTTTTGGTAAGCGTAGAATTCTGTATTACCCCTTTTATTCCTCCACTTTCCCCTTTACTAAAACCTCACCTATAATGTTTTCTTGAAGCAATATCTTTGAAACCTTGAATACACATACTATGTGGGTACACATACTTTTTTGAATTCTAATTATTCTCTCTAGAAGAATAACACTCTGCAGGTGCTTTAGCAAATCAGAAAGGTATGGACCCTGGGTAACTTTCCAAATCTCCATGTAAATATGAGGAAAAGTAAGATTTCTTTTTATTTCTGTCATGGGCTCTCTATGTTATAAACCTTAAGCATCTCTCTCTCTCTCTCTCTCTGTCTCTCTCTCTCTCTCTCTCTCTCTCTCTCTCACACACACACACACACACACACACACATATTTTATAAAATAAAGAAATCTAAATCCATAATTGGAAAAATTTACTTCTTTCTAAAGGCAACATTATCTTTAAAACTACCCTGGCTGACAGTGTAAACAACCTTTTCAAATAATTTTACATAGCAGTTTGTTTTCCCTGTCTAGGCCCTGGGGTGTACATACTCATATGGAGAAGTTGTAAGAGGTTGCTCTTAGATGAAATAACTAGCTACTCCTAGTCTAAATTTTTCAAAAAATATGTGCTGAAACCTTGAAATTTTCTGTTTAAAATAACTTAATATTTCCTCTTTTGGTCTTGGCTACCAGAAGAATTGTAAAAAATGATATGCTCTGCTTGTGGCAGTCCAAAGCTAGATTGAGCATCAAGGTTGAATCTTCTATGAATTATTTATATGCTAAAATATTCTAGTTATGTTAATGCCAAAATATAATGGTAATCTAAAATACTGTAAAGTATTATATTTCTGTGGAGAGAGTAAGAATAAAGCCCATTTTTATTCAGTAAATAACCCATATATATGGTCCATATGCCTCCAAAAAGTAGATATTTCTAAGATGCATGTTTTGATTTATCATAATAGCAGTAAAAATCACAAAAAAATGTAAGACAAATGTTATTTAAAGTTACCATGAAGGTTCATGAATTACTCTTTGCAACATATGGTATTAGAACAACTGATTATCCAAATCCAAAGAATTAAATTGAATCCCTGCGTCTCCCCATACATAAAATTTAACTCAAATGAATCATAAACCAAAATGTAAGAGATGAAACTGGAAAACTCTTTTTTTTTTTAGATTCTCATTTGATCTTTTTTTTTTTTAATTTTTTTATTGTTGGTTGTTCAAAACATTACAAATTTCTTGATATATTATATTTCACACTTTGATTCAAGTGGGTTATGAGCTCCCATTTTTACCCCATATACAGATTGCAGAATCACATCAGTTACACATCCATTGATTTACATATTGCCATACTAGAGTCTGTTGTGTTCTGCTGCCTTTCCTATCCTCTACTATCCCCCCTCCCCTCCCCTCCCCTCCCCTCTTCTCTCTCTACCCCCTCTACTGTCATTCATTTGTCCCCCTTGTATTATTTTTCCCTTTCCCCTCACTTCCTCTTGTATGTACTTTTGTATAACTCTGAGGGTCTCCTTCCATTTCCATGCAATTTCCCTTCTCTCTCCCTTTCCCTCCCACCTCTCATCCCTGTTTAATGTTAATCTT
>NW_026007140.1:0-4324 GCF_001458135.2 Marmota marmota marmota
AAGGAAGGAAGGAAGGAAGGAAGGAAGGATTGTTGATTTTGAGGCCACAATGGAATTAAACTAGAAGCCCAAGATATTTCTGGAAAAATGACCAAATACTTAGAAATTACACCACATACTTCCAAATAGCCATGGCTCAAAGAAATCTCAAGAGAAATTTTAAAATATTTTAAATTTAATATAAATGAAAATATATCTTGTCAAAATGTGTGATTCAGTAAAGCAATATGAAGAAGTTTGTTTTTAGTGTTAAATATATAGATTGTTTGGAAAAGATATAAATTAATACTCTATATTTCTACATCAGGAAACAATAGAAAGAAGAAACTAAATCTAAAGTGATCAGAAGAAAGGAAATAAAAAATATTAATGTACAAATTGATAAAATTGAAAAAAACAAAGAAAATGGACAAAACCAAAATTTCATTATTTGAAAAAAGGCAACAAAATTGATCCATAGCTAGCCAAGATAACCAAGAAAAAAAAGAACATAAAATTATCAATATCATGAATGAAGGGTAGGTCAGCACTACTGATTTCCTGGACTTTAAAAGAATGAGTGAATAATCTGAGTACCTAAATTACCACAAATTTGATAACTAAAAAGAAATAGACCAAATCCTTTATAGACAAAAACTACCCAAACTCACCCTATTAGAAGTAGATAACATGAATAGTTCTCCATCTACTAAAGAAAATTAATTCTCAGTTTGAAAACTTCCAAATACAAAAATAAATATGCCAAGCTGAAATGGATTCAGTCCTGAATTTTGCAAAATATTTAAGGAAGATGTAATTTAAAAATTGATAAATTTTTCAGAAAATTATAAAAGGGAACATTCCTCATTTTATATGGCCAGAAGTACTCTATTACAAAAAACAGCAAAGAAAACTTCAGATATGTATCTCTTATGAACATAATGGGAAAATCTTGATGAATATTACTAAATATAGTCCATCAATATATAAAAAGAATAATATATAACATCCCATGAAGTTCTTTCTTCCAGGAATATAAGACTGATTCAGGAATCATAATTAAATAACAAAATGTGACAATACCAAATACTGATGAGGATACAGGGATACAAAATAGCACAGCTACGTTGGAAGACAGTTTGTTAATTTCTAATAGACATTTCTTACCATATGACCCCAAAATCATGTTTCTAAATATTGTCCAATTGATTTGAAAACTTATACCCACAGAAACATCTGCATGTGAATGCTTATAGCAGCTGTATTCATAATCATCAAAAACTGGAAGCAACCAAGTTATGTTTCAATAGGTGGATAAACAATCTACACTGCATTTATACAATATAATAGTATTTAGTGATAAAAAGGAATACACTATAAATCCATAAACATTATAGTTGAGTCTTAAATGCACATTGTTAAGTGACAGAAGACAGTCTTAAAAGACTACATTTTGAATGATACCATTTTTATTATATTCTGGAAAAGGTAAAACTATAGATATGCAAAACAGACCAGCAGTTACAAGGGATTTTCAGGATGGGAAGGAAGGCTTTATAAGCAAACCACATGGAATGTTTAGGTCAATGAAATTATTCAACATGATATTGTAATGGTAAATACATGGCAATGTGTAGTTGTTAAAACTCATGGAAACTTTAGCATAAAAAATTAATCTTCATGTGTATGAATTAAAGAAAACCTCACTTATGTGATCTTGGGATCCAGGGTATAATGTATGTATGGGGGAAAAAACCTAAAAATGTTACAAACTTCACTGACGCATATGAGGAGAACATTTTGACTAAGTAAACTTAGTCAAAAGTTCCTTTGGAAATGAGTGGGATCTGTACAACCTAATGCAAAAGGAAACTTTTATAAGCACTGTACTCTACTTAGTAAAGGTATTTCCCATGGAGATATGGATTAACAATTCTGAAACCTCTGTGTGTATACTGGCATTGGGCAATAAGTAAATGAGTAGCAGTTGGTAGGAGTCAGGGTTCTCACTATTCAAGAGAGAGGCTACATACAGATAAGCAAGGGGGAAGCTCAAATGATCCACATGGTAATGATTAAGAATCAGTGACATCAATAAGAACACATGATAAGCTTAATACAATTAAAACATGATTTCTAGATAATTCAATATAGATAAATGTATATACTTGAATTAGTAATAAACACATGCATTCCCTATATCTGCTAGTTGAAAGGACCTGTAATAAATTTAAATGCAGTAGCAACAAGCACAACCAGTACCCACATCTTGTTTTCCAATATCATTCTCCAATAAAAGTAACCTGGGTCCCTTGGAGAAATAGCTGATTCAAGGGCTGGGGCTGGAAATATACAAGATGAACTTGGAACATCTTGACATGCCTGAAATAAAGGAAGTGCTCCAAAGCACAAACACATAACCAACTAAAAGAGATTGCAATGGTCACAGCTGGAATAAATAGAGCAGCAAAATTAATGAGGTAGTATTACCAAAGTAAAACCCAAAGTATAAAAGAAACATTCAAGAGTTCATACAGTTATAAATTGTGAATAAATATATAAATGGGGGAGAATAGAGAAATATTCCAGGCAGAAATCCAAAATAATTATGTAGATACTCTATCTGCAAAGAAGTGAAGCATAAATCTCCACAGTTCTTAAATTTGGGCTCCATATAGTGACTACCTTTCAAAGAGGACAGCATGGAAAAGAGAAGAGTAACTTTATAACAGAGAAACCTGACAAATCCTATCTCAGTCAGATTAACATCAGCAGTGATAAGTCATTTGGACAGCATGTACCCTTTTTATGATGTAATAAGAATAGCACTGTACCTCTGTGATCTTCCTTCTCCAAACCGATAGACACAATCTACTCACAGAAGTAGAGAGTAGAATGGTAGAAACCAGAGCCTGGGCACAGAGGTTGGAGAATGACAAGATTTTGGTCAAAAGGGATGAAGCTTCAGTTACACAGTAGGAATAAGTTTTAGACATCTCCTGAACAGCATGGTGACTACAGTTAATAATAATGTGTTGTATGTTTCAAAAGTACTAAAAGAGTATTTTAAATGTTCTCACCACAAAAAATATGTGCAGTGATGGATATGTTAATTAGTTTGATTTAATCATTCTAGAATGTATGCATATATCAAAACATCACATTGTATCCCATAAATATGTACAATTATTACTTGTCAGTTAAATTTTTTAAAAAGGAAAATCTGATAAAATATCACAGTGAAGAAGAGCCTTAAAGAAAACATGACAACTAAATATAATGTGGTATCTTGGATGGGATTGTGGAATGGAAAAATGATATTAGACAGAAAACTAAGGAAATCTAAATTATGTGTGGACTTTCATCAATAATAATGTATTAGTTTTGGTTAATTAGTTATGACAAATGTACCATAGCAATATTAACAATAGCATGAGGACATAGAAGTATTCTTGAATATGCTTACCACATTTGTATATCTAAATATACTATAAAATTAAAGGTCTGTTAATTGTTATTTTTAAAAGGCAATCTTTATCCCAAAATGCTTATTCCCAGCTCATTTCCACATAACCTGAAGTGCTTCCATAGAGAACCATAACTTTTGAGTTTTTATTTTATGAAGGAAGTCCTCCTGGGTACCTCATTAAGCATTATTGTTATCTTGATTAACATTTGAAGAGGGTATTTTCCTCACTGAGGAGAAGGGAGGGTTACTATATGCCTGCAGTGCCAGAGCAGAGACAGATTGGTACCCAAGCAAAGGGCACCAATCCTGAAAGCCAAGGTTCTGTGAGAAAACCTACAGAATATACACAGTAAACAGGAAAGCAAATTGAAGTAGCTCCAGAGAGGAGGGTCTGCTAGCTCCTGTCAGCTGTTACCTCAAGGGCCTCAGCTTGGTGTCATAGTAGTTCTTCAAGAGGCTCTCTCTTATAGAAATTCACAACATCTCAAATTAAAAGCACTCTTTCCCTAGTAATTTATTACTTTTAGAACCTTACACAAATAACAAGGGAATCTTAGTAGCACTTGACTATCTATTTTGTCACAAGTTGTAGGAAGGCTGAGAAGAAACGGTTAGGGAATGGGTAAAAATGAAAAGAAATGCAAACTCAGATGCTTTCCCTTCCAGACATGTTGCAACTCATGTCTGGATTCAGTTTTGTATAGGTGAAATCTCACTTAGCCAAATCAGAGAGCTTGTGAAAACATCCTGGGGCAAGGGTGAGAGAATCAAATTTTATCAAGCAAATGTTGTTTTCTCCTTGGGTCTAACATAACTTCAGATCTCTTGTATATTCTTATCTCTCCGATCTTCAATGTGGTATGACCCCCCCCCCCC
>NW_026007141.1:0-4324 GCF_001458135.2 Marmota marmota marmota
TTTTTTTTTTTTTTTTTTTTGGTACTGGGGATTGAACTCGGGCGCTCAGCCACTGAGCCACATCCCCAGCCCTATTGTTTTATTTTATTTAGAGACAGGTTGCTTAGTGCCTCGATGAGTTGCTGGGCTGGCTTTGAACCCGCTATCCTCCTGCCTCAGCCTCCCAAGCTGCTGGGATTACAGGCATACACCACCACACCCGGCCATTGGAATCATCTTTAACCACACTAAAGTTTTACAATTTACTGGGGCTTGAACCTAGGAGTCCTCAACTACTGGGCTATAGTCCCTGCCTTGTTTATATTTTATTCTGAGTCAAGGTCTCACTAGGTTGGCCAGAGTGACCTTGAACTTGCCATTCTCCTCCCCAGCCTCTGAGTGTTTGGGATTACAAATGTGTGCTATCCTGACTCTCTTTCACTTTTCTCTTTGTCTATTCCTATTTTTTCCTATGTATAGTTTTCTTGCCAGTTTTTATGCATTTTTAACATTATCTATAATCACTACAATCATTTAATCCTATTCAAATATTCCTGAGGAAATTTAATGCATCGCATGTATATATTAATTTGGGGAGAATTAATAGCTTATGGTATTGCCATTCCAAATGTGAATATGTTATGTCTTTCAATATGACTTCATAGTTTTCTACAAATAGATCCTGTGGTTTTCTTTTTCTTTTTTTTTTTAAAGAGAGAGTGAGAGAGAGGTAGAGAGAGAGAGAATTTCAACATTTATTTTTTAGTATATGGCGGACACAACATCTTTGTATGTGGTGCTGAGAATCGAACCCGGGCCGCACGCATGCCAGGCGAGCGCGCTACCGTTTGAGCCATATCCCCAGCCCAGATCCTGTGGTTTTCATTGTCAATTTATTCTAGGCACCATGTAACTTTTGCCATCCTAGTAATGAAAAAAACTTTTCCTAATTCTATTTCTAGATGCTCATTGCTAAAATAGGAAGACACTATTTGGAGATATGTATCGTCTCTCAAGCCACCTTCTAAATTACCTTATTAATTGCAGCAGGATTTTTTCCCTAAAGTCTTTTGGATTTTATGGGTGAACTATAATATAATCAGAAAATTAAAAGTTTTAATTATCCTTCTCAATGTTTATAGCAATTACTTAGGTTGGTTTGTTTGTTTGCATCATTGCATTTTTTGAGTTAGATAGAAGTAGTGAGGGCAGTCATTTTTTCCAATTTCCTAATTTTAATTGAAATTACTTCAGTGTTTCACTATTTAGAATGCTCTTTGCTATTGGATTTTTTCATGTTTTTTAATGTTTCAGTGGTTTTCTTTCTACTTGTGTTTCACTGTGGAATATTTCTTTCTTTCTTCTTCTTTTTTTTTGGGGGGGGTACCAGGGGGATTGAACTCAGGGGCACCTGGCCACTGAGCCCCATCCCCAGCCCTATTTTGTATTTTATTTAGAGAAAGGGTCTCACTGAGTTGCTTAGTGCCTCGATGTTGCTGAGGCTGGCTTTGAACTCGCAATCCTGTCTCAGTCTCCAGAGCCACTGGATCACAGGCATGTGCCACTGCACCTGGCTTCACTGTGGAATATTCTTTCAGAAATGCAAGTCTGCAGTATCCATCTCTGAGACTGTTTTGTGTTGCTATAACAAAATACCACAAACTGGGTTATTTATGAAGACAGGAGATTTATTTTGGCTGAAGGTTCTGGAAGCTGGAAAGCCCATCAGCCTGGCACCTGCATCTGCTTGGCTTCTGCTAAGGGCCTCATGCCACATCATAACCTGGCCCAAAGGTCGAAGGGATCACATGGCAAGAGATCAAGAGAAAGAAAAAGCCAAGTAAGTGTGACTTGCTTTCAAAACAAAGCCACTCCTGGAATAAATAACCCACTCCAGAGAGAATGGCCTCAATCTGTTCATGAGAGTGGAGCCCTTATCACCCAAACACCTTCAGTGAGCACTGCCAACCCTGTCACATTGGGAATTAAGATGCCAACACAGGAACTTTTTCTTGTTCCCAAGAAAAAATTAGGAAATTTATTGATTCCATTTGTGTAAAAAATTATTTATTTTTATTAATAACAATAATTATTATTTTACAAATAAACTAAGTACAGACCTCAATAGTCATATATGATAAAGAGCATAGACTTGGGCCTGGACATGGTGACGTACACCTGTAATCCCAGCAATTTGGGATGCTGAGGCAGGAGCATTGCAAGTTCAAGGCCAGCCTCTATAATTTAGAAAGGCCCTAAGTGACTTAGGGAGACCCTGTCTCAAACGAAAAAATTAAAAGGGCTGGGGATGTGGCTCAGTGGTTAAACACCCCTGGGTTCAATCCCTGGTTCAAAAAAAAGAGTATAGGCTTCAGAATATTAATCAATTTATTTAGTTTTATCTCTTTCCACATTTTTTATTGGTGCATTATAGTTGTACATAATGGTAGGATCTATTGTTATGAGAAACTGATGTGACTCCATTTTTGAAAACAGCTTCTACCTCAAAGCCTGTCCAAGGAAGGAGGCATGACCCTTGTCCTTGGGAAGACCCACAGAGCACTCCTAGGCACATACCCACTCTGCTGAGTTGTTTGTCTGCAAATAACAGGAGAGATCTGCTGCCCCAGGTGTCCCTGACTCAGTTAGGCTAGGTGAGGACCCATAGCAACCCCCTAGCAACTACCAATCAGCATGAGACAGGAAAAATACCTGCGATGCCAGATGACCCCCCAGTAGTTTATGGTGGTTGGTAATATGTTCGGAAACCATGTAGTTTAGCACATACACTCCTCGTGGCCTAAACCAATCAGTTCAAAGGAATCCCCCTCTTGTACTAACCCATCACCCTACCCAACTTGTTCCCGCCAGTGAATGTGCTAATCAATGTTAAGAGTTATTGTTTGACTTTCCCGCAGTATGGAATGATTTGCTGTGTGATGTTGTGACACATAGAGTATCCCCCCAAAACCTATAAAATCTCACTGAACAAAGGACCAGGACTCACTCCCTGGGACCGCTGCGTCGGAAACGGTTGTGAGTCCAGGCTCGAGCTTGCAATAGACTCTTGTGTGACTGCATGGGATTCGGCTCCTGGAGGTCTATTGGGGTCCCACGAATCTGGCATTATGGTTACATATTAGTACATGCACATAATATAGCAATATAATTTGGCCAATATGGCTCTCCAGCACTTCCCCCCTCCTCCCTCCCATCTTTTTACCCCCTGGTCTCTTTCCTCTACTGGTCTCCCTTTGATTTTCATGAGATTCCCCCCTCCCACCTTTCTTTTCCTTTTCCTCTCTAGTTTCCATATGAGAAAAAAACATACAACTCTTGACTTTCTGAGTCTGGCTTATTTCACTTAACTGAATGGTCTCAAGTCCTATCCATTTTCCAAAAAATAACATAATTTCATTTTTCTTTATAGCTGAGCAAAACTCCATTGTGTATATACACCACATTTTCTTATCCATTTATCTGTTGATAGACACCTAGGTTGGTTCCATAGTTTGACTATTGTGAATTGTGCTGATGTAAATATGGGTATATGCGTGTATCACTGTAGTGCGATGACTTTACTTCTTTTTTTTATATATTTTTTTAGTTGTCAATGGACCTTTATTATTTATTTATATGTGGTACTGAGAATCGAACCCAGTGTCTCACACATGCTAGGCAAGTGCTCTACCACTGAGACACAAACCCAGCTCCTGACTTTAATTCTTTAGATAAATACTGAGGAGTGATATAGTTGGGTCATATGGTGGTTCCATGAGTAGTCTTTTGAATATCCTCCATCCTGATTTCCATGAGCTTTAGGGGGCCACATTCAAATCATAGCAATCTATTAATATAATCACGTGATTTTCCACCTTTAACTTAAAAATGTAACAAATTCTGATATAAGGAGACTGATTCATAGTGGGGTGGGGGGGAGCATGGGAGGAATAGACAAACTCTAGACAGGGCAGAAGGGTGGAAGGGGATGGGAAGGGGCATGGGATTATAAATGAAGGTGGAATGTGATGATCATTATTATCCAAAGTACAGGTATGAAGACACGAATTGGTGTGAATATACTTTGTATACAACCAGAGATATGAAAAATTGTGCTCTATATGTGTAATAAGAATTGTAATGCATTCTGCTGTCATATATAAATAAAAAATTAATTAAAAAAATTTAGCAGGGCTGGGGATGTGGCTCAAGCCGTAGCGCGCTCACCTGGCACGCGTGCGGCCGGGGTTCAATCCTCAGCACCACATACAAACAAATATGTGGTGTCTGCCAAAAACTAAAAAATAAATATTAAAAAAAAATTCTCTCTCTCTCTCTCTCTCTC
>NW_026007142.1:0-4324 GCF_001458135.2 Marmota marmota marmota
AAATGGTGGCTCCATTCCCAGCTTTCCAAGAAATCTCCATACTGCTTTCCAAATTGGCTGCACCAATTTGCAGTCCCACCAGCAATGTACAAGTGTACCCTTTTCCCCACATCCTCGCCAGCACTTGTTGTTGTTTGACTTCATAATGGCTGCCAATCTTACTGGAGTGTGTGAGATGGTATCTTAGGGTGGTTTTGATTTGCATTTCTCTGACTGCTAGCAATGGTGAGCATTTTTTCATGAACTTGTTGATTTATTGTATGTCCTCCTCTGAGAAGTGTCTGTTCAGGTCCTTGGCCCATTTGTTGATTGGGTTATTTGTTATCTTATTGTCTAATTTTTTGAGTTCTTTGTATACTCTGGATATTAGGGCTCTATCTGAAGTGTGAGGAGTAAAGATTTGTTCCCAGGATGTAGGCTCCCTAT
The DNA here is from genome assembly GCF_001458135.2 of Marmota marmota marmota. NCBI lineage: Eukaryota > Metazoa > Chordata > Mammalia > Rodentia > Sciuridae > Marmota > Marmota marmota. The sequence continues at coordinate 427 of NW_026007142.1, forward strand.
TTACCTCTCTTATTGTTTCTCTTGCTGAGAAAAAACTTTTTAGTTTGAGTAAGTCCCATTTGTTGATTCTAGTTATTAACTCTTGTGCTATGGGTGTCCTATTGAGGAATTTGGAGCCCGACCCCACCGAATGTAGATCGTAGCCAACTTTTTCTAAAATTTAATATTATAGGGCTGTGGCTGTGGCTCAGTGGTAGAGCACCTGCCTTGCACGTGTGAGGCACTGGGTTCGATCCTCAGCACCACATAAAAGAAATAAATAAATAAACAAACAAATAAATAAATATTTTAAAAATTTAATATTACATAAAAATCACTGTAACTATTTATCTTACAATCATAAGGATTATCAACATGAAAAGTAAATATAATCCAATATTAATATATTCAAGGAAATGTATTAATATGTTAAAGAATCACCTAAATATAGAAAAAAAATTTCATATAATCTAATAATATGCTTTAAAAAGCTTTTTAAATAGCAATATTTAAATTTCTGAATCTAATTTATCTACCAACATTACAAGTAGAGGTCTAAATTTGGAAGAAGCAAATTAGAATAAAAAACAATGCAGGCATGCCTGTTATAACTACCACTCTTTTGTCCAGTGGCAATAACAGCCTATAACACATGGTCAAAGGGTAAATATATACAATTAAACAATGTTCATATATACCAGCAAAGGGTAATCAGAGAAAACAATTCTATAAATAATAGCAATCAAATGACAGGATGCCAAGGAACTGATATAAAAGTAGCTTTCCAAAACCTTTACAAAGAAAATTTTAAGGCTTTATTGAAAGATATTTAATTAGAGATAAGCAAATTGAAATGAGCCACGTTTGTGGGCAGAGTGACTAGATGTCATCAAATTGTCATTTATTCCAAACTAATATATAAATCCATTACAATTCTAGTGGAAATTCTAGGTATTATTTTTTTTCATGATACTTGACAAAGAGATTTTACTGCATTTGGTGGGAATTCCAATAATAGTTGAAATAATTCTTTAGGAGAAAAACAGAAAACACAAGTCCTATCACAATGAAGTCTTTTTTTTTTTTGGTAGAGTGCTTGAGATAGTGGAAAGGTCACTAAAATGCTATATAAAAACTCAAAACAGATCTAACTAGGCACATATGAAAAATTGTGTAGAGTAGAAATGGCATTCAAGTCACTAGGGAGACAATCATCTAGGGAAATGATACTAAAATTTGATTAGGTGTTTATTAAAAATAAAATAAGGTTACTATTCTGGGCACAGTGGCTCACACCTGTTACCCCAGCAACTCAGGAGGCTGAGGCAGGAGGATCACACGTTCAACGCTAGTCTCAGTAACTTATTCAGGCCTTAAGCAACATAGTAAGACTCTGTCTCCAAATAAAAAATAAAAAGGGCTGGGAATATAGCTCAGTAGTTGAGAACCCCTAGATTCAATCTCTCTTACCAAGAAAAAAAAATGTTACTACTTACATCATAGAAAATGATTATAGTTATAATTTCTAAAACAAAACAAAGATTCACAATTTTTCAGAAACAACATAATTTTTTTGTATTTGTGTTTGGTACTGGGGATTGAATCAAGGTCTTCTCACATGCTAGGCAAGTACTCTACCACTGAGCTACAGCCTAGCCCTCAGAGACAACAGACGAGGCAGTTTTTATAACCTTGAGCTAGAAAAAATTATTAAAGATAGCAAATAGTATAGGGGAAATTTTTTTGATAAATTTGACCAATTTTATATTGAAAACCTTATTATAAGATATCATAAAGTTAAAAGGTTAGTTATAGACTAGAAAGTGATATCTACAATACATGCAATACTGAGTGAGTTCAATATTAACAATATATAAAGGACACATAAAACTCACAAGTGGAAGGTGACCCACTTATAAGAAAAATGGACAAAACATAAGCAAGCAAAGCACCAGAGAAGAAAACCAAGTGGCCATCAAATGTAAGATAAAACTTACCCTCGCAAGTTGTTAGTTAGCTTTCTGTTGCTGTGACCAAAAGTCCTGAGAAAAAACAACTTAGAGATGGAAAGTTTATTTGGGGCTCAGTGTTTCAGAAGTCTCAGTTCATACATGGCTGGCTCTGGGCCCACGGTGAGACAGAACATGATGGCAGAAGGTCAGTGTAAAGGGAAACTAAGAAGCAAAGAGAGCTCTGTTCACCAGGGACAATATATAAACCCCAAATGCATATTCCCAGTCCCCTACTTCCTCCAGCCATGCCTTACTGCTTATAGTTACCACTGATTCATTCAGATTATTAATCCACAAAATGAGTTAAACCACTAATTTGTTTCAACTTTCATAGTTTGATTATTTCATTTCTGAATATTCTGCATTAACTCACATGTGAACTTTCAGGTGACATCTCATACCCAAACTGTAACGCTAGCAACCAGAGGGAAAAAAATTCAAAAGCATCAAAACCAGCAAGATAGATTTCCTGTTGGGTTAATTCAAGATTATTAAAAGCAAGGCTTTCCTTTTAATTCATGTAAGGCTGGGAAAGCCCATATTTTCTCTAATAGAGGTGTGTCAGAAGACAGTCCAGATAGTTTTGTCTACTACACATTTTTTCCCTCTTTTGTACAATGCCTTTTCTCATAAACATGTGTAATTTTAATGAGAAAGTGTTATTGACTCTTCTTGGTTGATAACTGAGCAAGGCTGAACAATGGCCTGCCAGGGATGTCTACATTCTAATGACTGGAACCTGTGATTGTGTTCCACTATACAGCAGAAGGGACTTTGCATATGTGATTAAGAATCTTGACATGGGAAGATTATCCTAGATAATTTAAATGGCTTTCTGTGACTACAAGGATTCTCACAAAAGGAAAGCAAGAGGGGTGTGAGGATGGTGGCAGAGGGAGAGAATGGGATGAGATGTATGGCCATGAGCCAAGGAACAAGGACAACCTCTAGAAGTTAGAGAAGGAGAAGAACGATTGTCTCCTAGAGCCTCCAGAAGGAGCACAGCTCTGCTAGCACCTCAATTTTAGTGGATTTTGATCTTCTCACGTTCAGAACTGGTAAATAACATATCTGCATTGTTTTAGGTCATTACATTTGTCATAAATTGATAGGGCAGTAATAAAAATCTAGTACAATACTTGCGTGGAATATAGGACTTTTATCCTATTGTAAAATCATATCAGAAAATCTGCGAACCAAGTGGGAGTTCCACTGATTTCTCTTGACCCAAACAGCAGATTGTTCTCCACTCTTCAGTCCCTAAACTCCCAGGGAGACAATCAAGTTAACTACCCGAAGTACTGAGTCTCTTCAGTGAAAGCAACTAAGCATATACTGCTTAGTTCTTCACCAGTGACTCATTCCCTAGGTAATTTACCCTCATTAGCCTGATTACCTGTTACATCTACTTGGGTCATCACAAGCATCAATAAACAAAGATGCAAACCAATCACTGAAGAGCTTGGAGCTATGTTCCTTACTAGGGATATGCCATATTTAAGAGTCACAGAGGCAGCAGCATTCAACATAAAAGGAGAATCGCCTAAATGTTGGGAGCTGCCCTGGATGAACACACCTTTAAGTCCTGATGCCCCGGGGGCACTGAACAATAGTGCATTCCGCAGTAATTTAGGCTTTACCTCCACTCAGAAAATGAGGCATGAAACCAATCCACAAAACTACAACTATCTTATATTTGATAAAGGGGCTAAAAGCATGCAATGGAGGAAGGATAGCATCTTCAACAAATGGTGCTGGGAAAACTGGAAATCCATATGCAACAAAATGAAACTGAATCCCTTTCTCTCGCCATGCACAAAAGTGAATTCAAAATGGATCAAGGAGCTTGATATCAAATCAGAGACACGCCGTCTGATAGAAGAAAAAGTTGGCTACGATCTACATTC
>NW_026007143.1:0-5893 GCF_001458135.2 Marmota marmota marmota
GAATTGGACAACCTATCAGGCACAGTCCTTAGGCCACATTGCTTGTTGTTTAATTAATCAGAAGGGGGGAGATGCTGGGAGCCATTAGCCAAGTAGGTATGACAATTTCCTTGCCAGAGTACCCCATGTTGCTTAGTGGAAGGACTCGTGGAAATAGGACATTTTGCAGTGACATTACATGTAGGTGACCTTGCTCAATGACCAGGGCGGATCCAGGTTTAGGGTGTTCTGGTTTAGGATAATCTGGGTTTAGGGCATTCCCGGTTTAGGACATTCCAGGTTTAAGGTTATTCCTGCTGGGAATAGGGCATATCCTGCTGCCTGAGTTCCCCTTGAGTTCTCATGGGATTCAGACAGTATTTTTTGGGAGACAAAAGCCCAGTGGGGGTGGATTTGGGCAGAGAATGTGGATTTCCCCAGAAAGTGATTGTAGAGTGCTGGTGTGAGTTCGGGAATAAAGAGTTGCTGTTTGAATCTATAAGCTGTGTGGTGGCTCGTGATTTTGTGCCCAGCCAGACTGCGGCACTCGCCAGCACTTATTGTTGTTTGACTTCATAATGGCTGCCATTCTTATTGGAATGAGATCTTATCTTAGAGTAGTTTTAATTTGAATTTCTCTGATTGCTAGAGATGGTGAGCATTTTTTCATGTATTTGTTGATTGATTGTATATCCTCTTCTCAGAAATATCTGTTCAACTCCTTGACCCATTTGTTGATTGGGTTATTTATTTTTTGTTGTTGTTGTTTAAATTTTTGAGTTCTTCATATACTCTAGAGATTAGAGCTCTATCTGATGTGTGAGGGGTAAAAATTTGTTTCCAGGATGTAGGCTCCCTATTGTCCTCACATATTATTTCTCTTGCTGAGAAAAAAAAAAAAAACTTTTTAGGTTGAATTCATCCCATTTGTTGATTCTTGTGCTTTAGGTGTCTTATTAAGGAATTTGGGGCCTGCCCCCAAGTGAGAAAAACAGACATTTAACACAGTTTATATCTGAAACTTCTGAACTTCAGGGATCCCTGTGGGTTGCCTGTCTCCAGGTCAGACACACAGTTCTGTGCTTACTCAATACAGGGTTGGAGAACCTTGAATTCTCTCCTATAACCATGAGAGCCAGTGCTTCATAGTCAGCAGGCCAATTCTGAGTCTCCAGCTCACATAGATGACATATCCCTATGGTGCTGACTTCCCTCCAATCAGTTAATCTTCTGCATTCACATACTCACTGGCTTTCATTTAGCTGGAAGGCTCTGTTCCATAATGGGAATTTTCTAGACTTTGCCTTAATTGTTCAGAGCTCTTGGAGAGGGGCCTGGTCTTTCCTAATCCCCAGAACTCTCTCTGTGTCCTCTTCACATGATCCTGTTATTACTGGCTCTGAGTGTGTTTTTTGCACATGGTGGTGTACTGCAAGCTCATACCACATTCATTTTGTGTCCTCTTCCTTACAGCACTTACCAAGGTGCTGAGAGGTGGTCTGAAAAATGACCCAAAACTTCATGACCATACAGTTAGGAAAACCTAGGTGTTGGAGGTGATGATAGTCTGGAGAGAAACCAATTCCTCCTAGGGAAACACATGCACAATCAAACTTCATTTTAGTAAAACGACATCCTGCACACCAAAACCAAGTAATTCTGGATGGATTTCAGAGAGTTAAAAAAATGAAGGGAAAACAGAAGTAGAACATAAAATTGAATAGTTTTTCAATTTCTGCTTGGGATCCAGTTCTCACTGTAAGATCACACTGTGCTGTAGATCATGAATATATCACATGAAGTGAGAGATGTAGAAACACATCTCCAATTACTTGTCTTGTTGTGACACATTTCCTTAGTCTTTTATGGGGGAAAAATTACACATTTCCTTTAAATATTGCTCCTAATGAATGCTGTGCTAGGGCTGTTTTGCCTCAGCCAATAAAGACCTGGGCTTTGTTCAGAGGGATTTTTAGAAAAAGGCTAAGCAGCAGAGAGAGAGAGATACATATCAAATCAGTTGTCAGAACAGGGCTCCACCATGACTATAAATATTGAGCAATCATTTCTGGTTATGTGTTCTTTGTATCTGTGCTGCCTCTCCACCTGGTGGTCTCTAACTGATAAGCTGGCTTTTGACATTGGCCTGCATGAGGACACCACAGGTGAGGAGGACTTGGGGATGGTGGAGAGCCTGGTTGTGGTTGGGTTGGATGATTGTGTGAGATGCCATGGAAGATGCATTAGACCAATGCCCTTGTGGGTAGAATCAAGAAAAAGTGCTATCTTCTTGACATATTGATAGAGGAAGGAAGTCTGAATTTTTCCTAATGGCAATCCCCAGGTAATTAGTTGGATATTCAAGCTAGGTTTCAAACTCTACTGTTTCATAAGTTTGGAGGGGAAAACTAGTACTTGCTATTCATATCACTGGGTGTTAACTATCATACTGTGCACTGGTTAGTTTATAAAATATCACTGCATATCTCTCATTTTAATCAGATTTTAAGTATACGCATGTAAGGTCCTCAATATCAACATACAAACAAAAAATAGAGAATGAGAACCTCCTTCATTTCTATGACCATAGGCCATTGTGCTGAATTTAATATCTGTTAAGGAGATATGCATTTCCATGTTTTTGAAACAAAAATAGGTATATATTAACATACTTTTACTTTTGGAAAGTCAAAATAAGATAACTCTTCTCAGTTCTCTGAGGACTTTAATTGATAAACCTCTTAATTGATAAACCTCTGTGCAGTATTGATCTTTGTTTTTTTTTACAAAGAGTATGCATGGCTTTTGTAATTGAAAAGCCAAGAGACCAAGTAGAAAAAAATAATTGAAGTAGCCCAATTTTGTTGCTATCAGGAGAGGATTCAGTCCATCCTCTCACTCCTTCCAGAAAAGCTTTCTGCTGGGTTGTGAGTGTAGCGCTATGGTGGAGCCCTTACCCAGTGCAAAAAGCCCTGGGGTTCAGTCCCTGGTGCTGCAGAAATAAGTAAAGCAGAACAATAGCAAACAGGGCTGCAATTCTAGCTCTGTGGCAGAGCACTTGCCTAGCTCCTTTGAAATACTGGGTTCAAATCTCAGAACCACATTTAAATAAATAAATAAAATTAAGGCTCATTGGTAAACAAATAAATAAATGAAAACCAATAGCAAACATTTTCTGGAATGCTATTGCACAGTAAAGTGGTGAGTATTGATAACAGTTAGATATGGTATATTTCAACAAGGTGGAAGAAAAGAGCCCACATGTTTTCACCATATAAAAAGGGGAAATGTTTAAGGAGGTAGCTGTCTTTAACCTGATATAAACATTGTACCTTATTTGGTGTATCAAATCATCACATGGTACTCTCTAAATACATAGAATTTTTACATTTTATATATCAGTTAGCAACAAATTTAAAATATTTTCCATATTCTCTGAAGTTTTGTAAATAAAACATGATTAAAAAGTCACTTATGAATAAATAACTTCTGAGAATCCTAGGCACTCTCATTTTTATTTCATTTTCCATAGGCTCAGTAATACTTCTGTATTTTCTCTAGGGTTTTGGTATTCTCATTTAATATATTTTGGCACACTGTTAAATTAAATTTATAGACAAGGTTGCTCTTCAGCAGACATATAAGACAGGTTCTGGAAATTGTGTTTCTATGATAAGATGTTAAGATGATACAGTAAGTCCCTCCCCCTGCATCAGATCCCTTGTGATAATCTGCACCCCCATAGATCTACTTTTTCTGAATTACTGGATTATTTATTGTATTTATTACTTGTTGTCTGCTTCTCTTCATCAGAATGGCACCCACAAGGCAGGTGACTATTTTTCTTGTTTATTGATGTATCATAAGCTGCTGTGAAACAGTGGTTGGCAAACAGTGGTTACAGTATAAATGCTTGTGTGAGTGAATGCAAAACTAACTACAACTCTAAAATGTGGATCTGGTGAATAAAGATAAGGAATTCTGCCAGGTGACCTGCAAGTAAGAGAGATTGTGTAAGGAAAGCGTCATGGAACACAGGCTACATATTGATGCTAAGGATGCTTCAGAAATAGTACTGGATTACTCGTTCATTGACTCAAGCAAAATTAACTTTAATTGAGTGCATACAGTATGTTACTTAGAGCCGGGAAAACCAGGCAACTGCCCCTGTAGGACAGGAGATTTTCTACCTCAGGGGCAAGTCTTTTGGGATAAAGGTCAAGGCAAGGTGTAGATCCCCATCTGAGCTACTCTTTTCCTTGGCTCTGAATGTAGATTTAAATGCAGAAGTACATGGAAAGTGAAATCCCCTTTTCTTAACAAATAAGATAACTGGGAATCAGCAGTTTCTTAAAGCAGAAACGATTTCGCTTTCCCTCTTTTCCCAAAGCAGCAGATTTCTGGTCTCACCAATCAACTAACCAAGTGAGTTGGGGGAGGAGGCAGCTGCATTTGTTACTGGGATCAGCTCCCTCATTCCCAGAGCAGGTGGCTACAGACTCCCCAGTCCCCACCCTGTAACAACTGAAGCTGCAGACAGCCTTTCATCCAAGAGCACCTTCCCAGTGGGTGATCTGGTGACACAGGGGAACCAGGACTCTTCTGGGGTCTAGACTGACAGTTTCCCTGGACCAGGTAAATGCTGGCTGCTGGGCCCTGGCCAGGCATCCTCAGCTAATGGGATAACAGAAATAAAGTTACAGTCCCCTGTCAGGGACAAGAATGCAGGCCAGGGGAACTGGGACTCTTATTGCTGCAAAGCAGATTTCTCTGACATCTCCCTGCATTTTGCTGTTTTTCCCCAGTGGTGACCAATAACATCCTAAGCTGAAAGAGTTTTGTATTGTCTGGTTGTGCAACAAAGGAAGGAGAAACACAGGTCTGACCTTGTGTCTCCTATTTATTTCTTTAAAAAAAATTCTCTTTTTCTGCAAGGGATGGCATCCAGGGCCTCACACATGCCAGGCAAGTGCTGTGCCCCTGAGCTCCACTCCGGTGCCATCTTCTCTTTCTTTATGCTCCATTCAGTAGTCAGCAGCTATGCTGGTTCTTACTTCCAGTGCATCCAGAACCTGGCCTTCACTCCATGCCTCCATTGCTCTGGCCTCCCTGGTCAAGCTGTGGCCTCTCCTGGTGGCTGGGATGACCCCAGTGGGCTCCTGGCTTCTCCACCACTAGATTCTTATCTGTAGGAAAATACCAGTGGAGGGTATACTTCCAATCCTTTCCTTTTTAAATGAAGCACTGCCACTACTAAAGTCTGAATCTGGAATGATCCCTACAGGCCCAGGTGAGAAAGCTTTGATCACAGCCACAGGTGCTATTGGGAGGAAGTGGGATCTTTAAGGGGGAGGCTAGTGGGGAGCTTCCTGTTAAGGGCCTCCTTTCAGGGGACTGAGGAACCCTTGTCTCTTAATTTCCCACTCTATGCTTCCCAGCCACCATTAAGTGAGTCACTTGCCACCATGCACTGCCAGGGTGATATGTGGTTTCACCCCAGGTCCAAGAACAACAGGGCAACCAATCATGGAGTGAAGCCTGCAACAGTCAGCCAGAATATACCTTTCTCTTTCTAAGCTGATTACTTCAGATATTTTTCACAGTAATGGAAGGCAATGCAGTACAAAGCAGGGGAGGGTACCACAGAGAAAAAGGTGTAACTTAGTGAAAAATTATGTCAAACACCCTAGAACCAAGTCAAGAACAGCACCTTGTCAGCATCCCACATGGCTGCATCCTAGCCCTAGTGCCTCCTCCCTCCAGAAGTAACCAGCCCCAGGGCACATATGCTCAAGGGCTAAGACAGACACCCCATGCACCACTTGGTATGCCTTTGTGCAGTTCTTGGTTTGCAGGTTCCCCGCCCTGTGTGTCTTTTCCTTGGTCTCTTTGTTATAGTGGCAGGCCCTGGGAC
>NW_026007143.1:6774-20370 GCF_001458135.2 Marmota marmota marmota
CTAATGTCCACCAATTGAAGCTCACCAGGCTGTCACCTGTGGTCAGAGTCAGTTTACCTAGATTTCTGGTGGCTCCACAGCCACACAGAAGCATTTCAGAAAGAAATATAGAGCAGTGACCCTTGGAAGATTCTGTCTTCTATTCAATGACTCCAAGATGTGAGTCAGGACAGGGTCAAGAAGTGAGGCAGCTTGGTGATTGAGCATCTTCAATCACTTTTGTACTTTTGTCTCAGGGGTGGGAAGATTACTGGAGAGTCACAGTCCATGTTGGTAAAGAGGTTGCTCGCTAAATGGCCATTTCCCCTTGTTCTGGGCAAACCTGGGGTAGGTAATGCCTGGTAAGAAAAAGGTTGGCTCAGTAATTTTTGTTGCCTCACAGTCAGTCTCCACATAGTTTTTGATATGACCACCATGTGGTCCTGCCTGAGGTTTTCATTCTATTAGCAGTGCTTTTGTTGACTTGTGGAGATCATGGACAAGCCACCTATTATCAGGAAGGCCATTTCCCTTTCTCAGTTCCTTTCAGGGTTTAGATGAAAAGAGCACTGACTTCTACCCATATAAAAGAGAAATTGATACAAAGTTCCAGGTTTTCTTGCATCTCTAGTCAATTTTCACATTAGTATAGATTTTTTTTTTCTTTTGGACAAAGGCCCTTGTTCCCATGTAAACAACTGCTTCACACATTACCCCAAGGCTGTGCTAAATACCACCATATATCCAAAGTAAAATGATGTTTGAAGTAAGCCATACATCTTTGTTTTTTTTTAAAAAAAATATTAGTAAAAGGAATACATGTAAACAGGGATTGAAGTTGATTCAGCAGAGAGAAAACTTGTCCACTGCCACCTATAATCCCATTTAGCAAGAAGTATGTGCACTCAATATCACATAGATTGTAACAATGCAAAGGATGGCCAGAACCAGCATCATGAAGCCATAGACATAATAGATGTGAAGATGAAATACATTTCAATAAAGATAGAGCCAAAAGGTAAAATTCATCCCAGGTAAACAATAACTGCAGGCTACATAAAATATTTTTTCTCCAGTATAGGATGAGGCACAGCATTGGCACAACAAAGGAAGTTGGGCTGACCTAACAAATTTCAGCCAAGTAATATACCAATAAGATTTAGATTTTTGCTCCAAAAGGAATGGCTCTAAAATTGGTAATAAATGGCTATAAAATTGATGAAACATGGTAATAAATGGCTATAAAATTGATGAAGAAGGCCTGCAACACACCGAAGCTGGGATAAAGAATGCCCCAGTGAACATCTGTTTTATCCATCTCCTTTCTCCTTGTCTAGCATACAGACTTCCTCCAAAATAATCATTCACTGGTGATGTAGCAGCATAGAAAAATATATAAATCTTCTATAATTGCAATAATAATAACAATGAGAAACACAGCAAATATCTGAAATCCAGCACCAATGAGAGAGGAAAATATTAGCTGGTGTCTTGATGGTCTAAATACATCTCCATGCACCTGTTTCTATTCATATCCATCTCCTAAGTCTCTATCCATGTCAGCCATTTCTTCTTCATTACTAAACCAGCCATAATCTTTCCTTAAGTTCTCATTAAAATCATTGAAACTAACCCTATCAAGAAGATCACCATCATGAAGGAATTGAAAATTAAAAACCAATGAATCCTCTGTTGAAAAAAGGATGGATCAAGATATTTGTTCAATCGTTCTTCAAATTTTACATCTGACTTTTTCCATTTTACCAAATATGACATCTGTATTTTGGTATTGGGAACAGTTTCACCTTTCCTCCAACAATTAAATTCCCATTAAAATCTATTTCAAGCTTTCTGTAGGTCCAAAGATAACAAACTTCTACATTTTCATCTGCTTCACCAACAATACCCCATATTGGTAAATCAACTATGTACATCTGGTACCAGTAGTGAATTTTGATAGCATAAACAAAGGCATCTCTCTTTTCTTTATCTAAATCAATTTCACAGTTAATGGCTGGCATCACATCATCTTTAAATTTAATATCCAGACCACTAAATTCCATTTCAACTCCTTGAAGTGCTTCTCCTAGAGCTTCATGGTAATAACTGTTACTTTTTTTGACCCCACACAGATTAGAAGTGAAAAGTACTTATATGTTTCCAGGCGATTTTGGAAGGGCCCAACACTATTGATCTATAAGACAACTTCTTCTGTATCTTGAAACTGACTTTCCTGCCTTGCTCCAGTCCACCATTTTGAAAACCATCCAGTCCTAAGTGAAAGCCACTCTTAGAGTCCATAACATCCAATCTTGGATGTGAAAATGCAATTAAACCACTGATCAACTTTAGACCAAATGCAAGAGATTGTTTTGGGGCCAGGCCTTCGACTGGGAAACTGGAGACTTTAAGGTCAGAAGTGGCCTAAATTAGAGACTACCAGATGGAGCCTCTGCTGGGAGCATGTGTTGGTGCTCCTCTGCCTGGGCCCTGGGCAGCAGCAGCAGCAGCAGTGCAGCAGAAGCTGACAGGCCAGGAGTGCCCTGCAGAGGCCTCATCATGGGCGCTCATGCCTGACTGGTGGATCAACTGCTTTGCCCCTGGTGCTTATGCGGCAGTGATTCGCATCCACAGGGCACTGGCAGACTCAAGGCCTGGGCCCAGACACTCCACCACTGCCCCTGCCTTAACAGCTCCTGAGCCACCCTCCTGTCCCCTGCCAGCCTCTTTCTCTGACTCAGCCACAACAGCATTATGCAGATTTAAGTGAGTTTTTGAAAAATGCTTATCCCACCCCCAAAAGATAAAAAAAATTCACAGGGACAAGGACATCACTTGTTCTCATCTTGAATCCCCCACACACCTGGCACAGAGCTTGCCAAAGGTGGGTATTCCATATTTTTTGAAAGAATATATAAATAATTTTTTTTTCAAATAGGTGAAATAAAAAGTAAATGAAGAACTAAAGAGTTGAGTGGATAACTAGAGGTTAAAGAGTCAAGGAAGTAATTTTAAGAATACTGTAGAGGGAAGGGTTGACAAAAGACTAAAGACTGGGCTATGCACCCTGATTGACAGCCTGTTGGATCCTAGTGCCCCACTGTTCCCAGGTGCTGATCAAGGATAGGAAGCATTCATCACAAGACCTGATGGGGACTCGTTCCCTGATTGTGTAATTGGCTGGGAGCTATTATCTTACTTTGGATTCTAGTTCCATACTGTGTATAAAGTAATTGTGTGATAAGCCAGAGACCATCTGTCACACAATTACTATATGTGGAAAGACTGGTTTTCAGACTGGATGGTTTTCAGTATGTGCAAAGCATGTGAGCATTAAATAAAGGCTATTTTCATTTCTTCAGCTCCCTGTGCAGTTCTTTAGCATAACAGAAGATAGATAAGGAAAGCAGACAAACAGACATTTTTTAAGCAGATTTTCAGAGTGGTCATCAATATATCATTATTGTAATTCTTCAAAGTTCTTGGTATCTTTTAATTGTACATCCATCAGGAACAAATCTAAGCTTATCTGTCTAAGGTAAGGAATTAAGGAATTTGTTTTTGCCTCTTATTTACTAAACTTTTTAAAAAGTCCTCAAGTTTTTAGAAAACATTTATTCACATGCCAGGCTTGATGTTGGGGTTACTAAGATAAAAAAAAATTGATTTTATCCCCAGGAAGTTCATTGTACATTGGAAATAGAGATGCAGAAACCATGCATTTCTTTACACTGTGATAAGTAATATAATAGAGGTTTTCACACAACATATAAAATTGCTAACAAAGGCTAGAGGCATGTTATTTAGCTTCAAAATTGACTTTGGCAAAGAAGATTTTGTAAGGCAACTGTAAGAGTTTCTTTGTTTGAAGGAAAAGAAAATAGGAAACAGAGGGTGTGTGTGTGTGTGTGTGTGTGTGTGTGTGTGTGTGTTTGCAGAGTCTTCATGGGGGGTATAATTGGGGTATTTCAAATGTGTGCAAAGTATGTGAAAAGTCATTAAGATTTCATATAGCAGTTTCTCACTTTTCATTCTATATAGCATTTATGTTTAGTAATCATTGATAAGAATGCTGTGGCAGACAAACCGGGGCCATAATGACTCTTTATTCTAAGGATAACGTGAACCCACTGGATTTTATTCAGAATTGTTTCTTAGCTTTTCTTTTTCCTTTCCTCTTTCTTTCTTTACACCACACACTCTCATGCAATATTCACAAAAAGAATATGGCCTCCTTTAAAAGATTTTGACAATTCTAAATAAACATTATAAAACAATTGTGATTTCATCAATAATATTTTCCCAGGTACTCTATGGTGAATATGATTCATTTAATTAAAGATGTCACCCTCCTTTTACCATACTCCTCCCCCAACTCTTAGATGAAATTGTTATATGATTTCTTTGCAGTCACTGTGTTGAAAATAAAAGATTTAGGATCAGTGTGGTTAGTGGATAGATAATTTTCAGAATGAACTTAGGGGATCTGTTAGGAGGTTATTGTGTACTTCACATAAAAATGATAAATGCCTGAATTGAAGTAATAGTGGTAAGAGCAGAGAGAACAGGATTGGTATGGAAGATACTTAAAGAGGTTGGATCAATAAGACTGGGTCAAAGTTTGAATGTGGGTTGGAAAAGATAGAAATGTTCAAGTTGACTGCCCAGGTTCTGACTCAGCCTTTTGGGTAGAAGGTTACCATATTACAGTGTGCTGAAGGGTTAGGTTCAGAAATAAGATAGGAAAAATTCTGAGTGTACCTGGGAATCTATTGATTTAGAGATGGATAATGTATAAAGTATATTGACATATTGACTGTAGCTCAAGAGAGAGATCTGATAGGCAAACATAGATTTGAAACTCATTGCTGAACAGAAAGTAGTTGAAGTTACAGGATTGACTAAAATGTTCCAGGACAAAGTTAACTGGGATCATAAGAAAAAAATTGAAGAAAATCCCATATTTACAGGGAGGAGGAAAAGATAAAACCTGAAGGATATTAAAAGAGAATATCAGTGTAGTAGGAATTAAGGAAAATTATCAGAATCTTGGGAAATGATAGAGAAAATAATTTTAAGATTATTCAAGGAGAAGGAGTCAATGTTAAAAGTGATTAAGAAGTCAAGGGGGTTAACCTCTACAATTGTCCATTTAATTTTGGTGTTAAAAAGTCATAATGGCCATCATGAGGTGGCATTTTAATTTTTTTTTTCTTTTAGAAAAGTGATTTCATTTAGAAACAGAAAACAGAACGAAACCAAAAGTATACTGATATCACAAAAACATTTACTTAATTTTCTAAATGTTACAGGACCAATTGATCATTTTATGAAAAGGAAGAGAAGAGAAAAGGGCATATTTTATTTGCCGCTTCCATATCATTATTTCAGTGAATTGTTGATAGTAAATCTATATTACTAAAAATGACAAAACTGCCTTCTCAAATCTCTTTTTTTTCAGGACATTAGCTGTATTTTCTTCATTATGTTAAGGAATAATTCAGAATGTTATTTTCTAACATATTATTAACAATTCTAGATTCATGTCACAGGGGTTATAGTTTGAAATTTTACATCAAACTATTAATTCATTTTAAAGCAACAGCAACCAAACCTTGTAGCATCTCTTATGTGATTCACCAAATTAATCAGCAATTAAAAGCATCAAGGAAAATTTATTCCCAGAGTGAGATTCTGCTCTTTGATTCAGGTCTTCAAGTTTAACTTCTAAGTATGGGAGACAACATATACAAAGTTCAAATCTGGTGTCAATGAAGACAGGAAAGAGGAAGAAAATATAAAGTTTCTCCTCTATTCCCTAACCATATCTGGTAAACAACAGGTCAACAAGTATTTCAAATTAATGTGAACACAAAGCTCAAAATAGCTTTGGCAATACAGGAGAGCAGAGAAAGCACTCAACTGTATACCAAGGACAAAAATCAGATGAGAAGGTACCGGTGAAAAAACTGGTAGCAGGAGTAACATTTTGGGATTAGGAAGGAAAGAGATGCTTCCCTGGATTTCCCCACTTCCTGAAACAGGATTGTGTGAGTTACGCTTCCTAGATATGTAGCATTTACAACATGCATGGCTAGTAACTCTGGAGATGTTAAATCAATTATGTATTTAATCCCAGGTCTCAATAAATTATTTCCTCAATAAATAATCTCTTCAATTAACTAAAGAAGATTCCAAGAATACATAGCATTTCCTATGTGAGGGTATCCTTTGTGAATAAATACATGTCTTTTATTTCTTTGGTCTCTTGTTCACCCAAAGGGCAGAGACAAGACGGCTAAAATGGGATTTCTATTTTCTCAATAAATTTAGCATTAAGAGTCTTTAGCCTTCAGAACATCTACAGAGCAATGGAATTATATAATTCATATCAGGAGGGACAGAAGACTGTGTCTCTCTAGAATCAGAGAGGCACTCTAGATACTTCAGAGAATTATATGCACAGAACTTTCCAAAATCTCCTATGAAGCTATATCTGCTAAATGTAATTTACTTTCTAATTGACTTAAAATGTTCTCAATTGGGAAATGAATTAGAATGTATATCTAAATATTTCAATAATCTAGCACAACGCATGACTTTAAGACTTGGAAAATCACAGCACATGTCAATATAATCACATGGACACACACATGATTTGTATATTTCATTTATGATATGACATAGGGAAATGTAAGATTAAATTCTGACATGGAAAATTTTCAAGTCTTCATGAAATTGCATGCAGTTGAAGAGATTTAGAAAAGGCTTCATGTCTTGCTTGATGTGCATAAATAGTTTTTAAAAGAACTGCAAAAAGATACTTTGTAAAAGAGGCATATAGTTCTAGAAAGTTTATTAAATCAATGATAGCCAAAGGTTGCCAACAAAGGAAAAGTATTTTGATTTCTGTGATCCTAAGAAACATCCTAGTTATTATTAGAAATAATAAAACATTATTTCATAAGATTGATTTCCAGTTTTTCAAATGTGAGGGCTGTTGGGAACAAATTAAAAAGCATTAGAAAGTGCATCAAAATCTCTGTTTGGAATGAATAAAATTGACACTAGAGATGTTGAGGGAGTTTCTTAGCTCCTGCTTGTGAAACCCTGGCCACATATGGGTGACTCCTTTCTGACACCCAGCTCTTATCTCTGTTATTCAACCAGATTCATAGGTTGTATGCTAGCTAGAAAATAACCCTTCCCTTGCTCCACTTAACAAAAATCTTATATGTTTTCAGGTTGTTTCTGAAATGTCACCTGCTTCATAAAGCCTTTTCTAAATCTCTTCAACTGAATGTAATCTCTCCTTTTGCTGCCCTTGTAAAGAATCTCACTCCTCACCTTGTGACATCCATTTGTATTACTTGTTCATTGCCCACACTCTTTTTCAACTTCCTAGAAGGAACAGTTTCTTGTTGAGATATGTATTCTTTGTCTCCTTAGACCAATATCAGATAGGTGGATAAACAGACAACTGATGCTCAAATATTTTATTTTTAATTCAATTAAATTACAGAGAGGAAGTGTAGGCAGGTATGAAAGGATTTTAAAGGACAGACAGAAGACACTTTGGTCAAAATGTTCTTTATCAGAAGTGTGCAAATGGGCCTAAAATAGAAGGCATCCTGCCAGTCTATGGATGGACGAATTCTCTTTTGTCCACACATGTTTTTCATTTTTCACTCTTATCACCATGGCTTGTTTATTATATTTTTGTCTTACTCACTTGCTTCCTACAGTTGATTTTTTGAATGGTCATGTGCCAGTTGGCTAGACCATGAAATGTTTCTTTGTGGAAGTGAAAAGTGGTACAATTATAAGGTCATCTTATCTCTGCACTTTTAATCAACTATTTAATTCATCCTGATATTTGACTTTTGTGTACTTCCAACTCATGAACATAATTTTACTTCTGACTTTGGATCCCATTTTAGAAATGTCAGCTCTGAGTTTTGATTCTATTATTCTTCTTGGCTCTCCTCACTCTGACTCTTACAACTGTGGCATCCTCTTCTGTAAGATCATTTTAAGCATTTTTATTGGATTAAATGGAAAGAAGAGCCAGGGCATGGTATAGAAGACAGTATTTGTGATTGCTTTTCAGTATTACCTAAGTTTTGAATTTTTTTTGTCATCTAGCTCTTCCCCTTTAGTTTGTCTGATGCCTATTTCTGTGCTAAGTGGTTCTGAAGTCTTTGTTAGGGACAGTTCTGTTTCTATAATGATCCCTTAAATCAAGTGCAATCTCGAACATTCAAACATGTGATTTTATCTTCTTCAATTACTCATTCACTCCAAATTCCAATATACATAAGTAAAACTTCACAGAATTAGTTAAATGTCTTTAAGTGATTAATTTCAAAGTACATGTAAATTATTTCCGTGGAATATCAAGATTAAAAAGATGATATTCTAGAAGGTAATATTGTGGTCCTAAAATAAACTTTGTATATTCTGAGATAGTATATACCATAGCTTTCAAAAAAATATGAATTGAATTAAGATTCAAAATACATTAGGAGGAGTAAATTATGTATTTAAAAACCATTACATGTGTGCAGTAGAAAGGATGTGCACAACATTAATTTATTTTAAAATTTGAGTATGTAAATTAATTTAATTTTGAAATAGTTATAATCTTATAATTTTGAAATTAATTTCTAAAATTAATTATATTCTCTAAAATAAGTTTCACTTTATAGAAATACTGAATTTCATTTTCTCTAAATGTACTCTAAAAATAATCTCACAATTTCCAATTCAAATTGATTGAATTTAATATGCCATCTAAAATTTGTTTGCAATTCCTGGTACAAATAGGAAAAGTCAACTATGTGTTTATCCAGATTATCAGTATTGTTTGAAAATGCATGAAATATTTACTTATGATCTGTTTTTACTGCTGATAAATTTCACTTTGGAGGAGTATGGAAGTTAATAATATGTTCTCACTTCAGGAAAAATAAAACATAAGAATCTATGCTTATTTAATGCTTATTATATGCACTGTATAAGTAGTCTCACAATTACCTTTTGAGGTTTTTGAGGTTCTGAGTTTTTCTTTCTTTCTTTCTTTCTCTCTCTCTTCTTCTTCTTTTTTTTTTTTGCATTTTTGTAGGGTTTGAAGAAAAAAAAAATACCAAGAAGTTAAGTAACTAAGTTGGAAACATTCTAAACAAGTCAAAAGTCAATTATTTAAATAAGTTCACAGGTTATCACAACACAAAATAAGCAAAGAAAATGTAGTAAGTTATTATTATTTGGTGATATGAAATACATACTAGACATTGGCAATTAAAAAGAGGTAAAATGCATACTATTTTAATGTGTGTTCATCTTTTAAAATGTAAGTTAGAAACATAAGACAGACTCAGAGAATCACATAAAAACAGCAAATCACATAAAAATAGAAAAACCTGTTAAAATTTGATTTAGCATTAATTTCAGGGTAATAGAATACAGGTTATTTTTATTCTTTTATTTACTCTAAATTTCTGACTATGACTATTTCTCAGCGTGTTCTCTTTTCTTTCAACCCCTCCCTCCAATCCCTGCCAGTACAAGGGATTGAATCCAGGTACATCTCTAGCCCTTTTCCTGTTTTGTTTTGTTAAAGATAAGGTACAGGGTCTTGCTAAATTGCTGAGACTAGCCTCAAACTTGTAATCCTCCTGCTTTGGCTTCCCAAGTCTCTGGTCTCAGTTTTATTTAACAACAACAATATATTTTGTTGGGAATGTTGCTCAGTAGTAGAACACTTGCCTAGCATTTGTGAAGCCCTGGTTCCATCTCCAGTACTACAAAAGGAAAGAAGGAAGGAAGAAAAGAAAAAACAATATATTGTTTTAGAATCATTGATACATATACACATAATTGTAAACATATGAACTCAGATTTGAAACATAAGGTTATATTCTTTTTACTACTATCAAAGACTGACTACCTAAATCTAAGAAAAGCTTTCAAATACTTTTGTTGGTGTTTGGGTGTCTGTGAGTGAGAGGGAGGGAGGGAAGGAGGGGGAAAAGAGGGGAGGGTGGGAAGCACACAAGCTCACCTGTCAGAGAGACTCTGTTTACCTTTAGCTGATCTCTGTGTAGACAACCTTCATAATAATTACTTTTTGTGCAGATGGGAAAATCCTTCCTAAATTGCATGTAACATTTTTTTCTTTTTGAGTTCTATTGGTTGTTATTGAAGATTCATTAGAACATTTGGAATTACCTTCAGAGCAATTAAAAATTTAGAGTTCCAGGGAAATCTGACTATAAATTCTCTTGAAATAGCTGGGCTAGTTGAACTTATGGTGAGGTTAATATTCAGCATTAGGAGATTTGACTGTTTCTGTTTAAATGGCAAATTTAGCTAAAGTCCATTTTAGAGAGTTCCAAGTTAAATCAATGATGTACACAAAAGAACCTGGAAAAAAGAAAGTAATCCACTTGAACGGCAGACTAAGGATAGTAATCATAGACCACAGGCCCAACCACCAACTAGTAAGATTGTATTACAAAGCCAAAATCAGTAGTAAAAGAAAATAAAGCCAGGAGCCCAGGTCAAAGTCAGGTTTGACAAAGGTTATAAATCAAAACAAATAGCATCAGAGTTTAAGGACAGGTGGACCAGCAGCAAATTAGTGGTAAACCTAAGTGAGTTGTTGCATGTGGGTGTTGACTCTGATTCTCTTCCTTCCCTGTTTCTCTCCTTGCCTTCCTCCTTTCTCTTCCTTTTTTCCACTTTCTTCCTCCATTTTCTTCCTTTTCTAACAATCATCTCTCCTACATGCACTGTTTAAAGTGTCTATTATAATGATGTATACGTGTGTGTTCCCTGTCCTCACAGTGTTCTTAGACTATGTGTGTTGAGACCATAGGTTAATATTTGTCTTTGTTTAATTTATCTTGCATACTCATCTGCAGTGTTTTGATTTTGTTCACAATCTAAAATATGAATCTAATGCTGAACACATGGCCTGTGCTGTGGAAAGTTATGGGCTTTGGGGCAGAAACACCACCCTTGACCTTCAAACTGAAATGAACATTCTATGCAATGTAGTGTCTACAGCTACTGATCTTGTAAAGTAGAGTTCACTTGTAACAGTGGTGCAAAAAGCCTTGGATAATAGCCCCATGTTGACTTGGTGATAAAACTGGAGAAATTCATGATGAAACTTCAAGGAAGAGGGATCATTTTTCTTACAAGATAAATGAGTTCTAGTTATCATAAGAAACACTGGGGTGAAATTTTACAATTTTAAAAAACACACTTGCCCACTCTTGTAATAGTATGGAGTTTGATATCAAATCCGGACTTGGAAAAAATAGGAACACAGACTTAAAATATGTTATATTTCAAGTGGAAGTTCATAACATCTGCATAAGGGATAAGATATTGCCTTTTATTGAGCTAATTTCTTCCCAATTTTAATAGTGACCACAGGTCAGTTCTTTTGGACTGTGTGCAGAACACATTTGTAAGTTAGCTGTTATAAATCATCCTTATGTTCAAGTGCAAGGCAACTGCAACACAAGTCTATGTATTAAATCAAAAGTGTCTTTTACAATGTGGGACGGAGAAGCAAATGTTTATAGTAACAGTGTCTTAAGTGCTTTATGAAATAGAAAGTTAACTTTGTTACTTTTGTGTTGGACAGGGTTTATGTAAAAGAAAGTTTTTTTGTAGAGGATACCAAACCATGCAGAACAATCCTCATTTTGACGTGGACATATGTGCTGTCTGTCTGTTTCTGTGTCAATCTTTCTATCTTAACACCACATTTTAGAAAGTATTAACTGTGTCTTGAATGTCCCTAATGGATTAGATTTAGAGAGGGCTTGTTGGAACATTGGATCATTTCTGATTGATCAGTTAGAGAGAATGAAATACAACTAGTGCCACAGCTGACACCAGCACAGAAACTAGAAGTAGGTGATTGGTGTTGATGGATGGATAGAACTTGGGATTCATCACAAACTTCAAATGGGATCCAGAGAAGTATTTCTGATAAAATGATAGTTAAAGGATATGGCAATGGGAATATAAATTGGTATAATCTTTTTGACTTGCAAATTATTAATAAAAATTACATATGTTTTAATATTTTTATGTATGACAGGAACTATGCTGTTTATACATATAATTTAATAACAATTATTTATGATGTGTCAGGAGTCTTATAAGTTTTAATTTTCCTTTTCTAATATTTCTATATCTAGGAATATATACTATGTAATAATCAATATCAATATAAAGAATTAAGTAATAAGGTATTTGCTTCAGCATGATTTATATGGCATGAATTTTGAAACAAATGTCTAATAATGAAGACTGCTTAGGTAAAATTACATAATAGGATATATATACTTATTGAAATCATGTTTGCAAAGAATACCTAATAACGTGGAAAAGTATTCTGCTTGCAATGTTAAGTAAAAAAAAATGAAATGCGAAAGAGTATATGTAAAACAGCTTCAAATTACTGAACAATAAACAGACACTTTTACAGAAGGAGAGGAAATAGAGCAGAATGTTAATTGTGATTGTATCTGGGTGAAAGAAATTATGAATCATTTTAGTCTTTTAGAATGCATTTCCAAGTAATCTACAATAAGTATACATTCAATTTATAATTAAAGTAATAAGCTTAATTTTTTCTGGCTCAATGTGATTCCTGACTTCTCTTCAGGAAGATTTCCTTCACATGGCTCCCTACCCAACTACCTTGTCAGTCAGACACCCTACCTGTCTGAAAATAAAATCTTTGTGCTAATTTTTGAATCTTCAAAGTAGAGTGGTTTTTTTGTAGACTTAGAAGATTTTTGTTTATTCTTCTTAGGAATTCAGCCCCCACCATAGTCAACTATTGATTATGGAACCTCCTTATCTGAATATAATCTGGGATGGAGATGTAAATCATTCCACACTACATTCATTTGCTCACTGACACCCTGGCTGACTTTATACTTTCCTGAAGGAATTCTGTTAGGACTTTCCAGTAATATATGTAATGTCCCAAAACTTGGGGATGTCAAGGGGGTACATCAAGTGCGCCTCATCTCTCAGAGACTTGGCTCCATCTCACTACATATATGTCTGTCTCCACTGAGGACTTTGCTGGTAAAACAGGCTACCAAAATGTTATCCTAAGAATCCCTAGGACACCTTGGTAAATTAAAAGTAAGGGGTTTGGGCATTAAACGTAGTTTCTCTAAGAGACGTTGGTACAGTGTAGGGAACTCAAGAAATAGTTGATGAAGAAAAGAATGCTACCTCTAGTATTCCCAGTCAGATACCCTGCCTGTCTGAAAATAAATATAGTTTTCAATATAGCAAATAGTTGTATTAATCAAAATATTAAAGAGTGTTTCAGAGAATAAGTAGGATGTGGGTATGACATAAAATACAGAGATCACTTTGATGTAGGGGATTTCATAGGATAAATGTCCCATCTTGGGACAAATATTCATAGTTAATAAGGAATATTAAGAGGACAGTTTATAGTGTGATATATGTGAACATGGAGGTCAATTGTTTTTTTCCTAAGGATCCTAAGAGCTAAAATTTTCATGGCCCTGAACTTCTGTCTGACTGTAGTAAGGTTGAATAATGGCT
>NW_026007143.1:22944-37604 GCF_001458135.2 Marmota marmota marmota
TTGGGGTATATGTTTTGTATCTGAAGAGTGGAGCTCTCTCTCTCCCTCCCTCCCTCACTCACTCACTCACTCTCTAATTCCTGGTGCAATGCAATGGAAATTTTCATCCTCTTCTGCCATATTGTTCTGCCTCATCTAAGGCCCTGAGGAATGAAGCCAACCATCTATGCACTGAGAGCTCTGAAACCTTGAGCACAAATTACACTTTTCCTTTTCTAATTGTTCCTGTCAGATTTTTTGGCCACAACAAAAAAAAAAGTTGACAAAAAGAGTAGATTTTAGTCCAGATGCCAGAAGCCACTCTGAATATTCAAATAGAAGTGGTTAGGATCAAGAAATTACAGGTGTAGCCATAGTAAGGGTGGGGGTAAAGGCCAGGGAAACCTATCTGCTGATATCAGAGGCCAGTAGTCCCAAAGATGATCCTCAAGTTCACCAGGATGCTACTTTGAATCTCAGAAATCTCTAATGTTCATGTTGCCTGAAGCTCCTGAAGTGAATGATTTGGAAGCCCTCTCACACTGAAGCTCCTGTCTTCCTTTGCATTTTTTAAAATTTTGCCACAAAGCAATGTTTTTTTTTTTTTTTTGCTTCCTTCTGCATCGTAATGCCTGTTGGTCATTTGCAGACTAATTCTGTAACCATCCAGTTAAAAGAGCTCTGGAAAATTGACTTTCAAGTTTCTCTCCTTTGAAGCACACAAAAATATGTGAGAGGGAAAGTAATGATGTCAGCTTGAACTTAAATCTGAACTGGTCCAAATTTTGTCAACTCAGAATCCATAGACTCTCTTCTTTGCATATTTGAGCTTCAAAAACAAACACCCAAATTCATCTTCCACAGGATATGATAACTCTGCATTATATAGCCATCCAGTTTACCCTCTCCACAGAGGGCTAGATACAAAGTTCTGTGAACCACTGATTTATCTCTGAGTGATATTCATTCTTTTTCTGGACTTGGTTCCAATTCTCCATTAATATTGTGTAACTTTTAGGCTGAATTATAAGGCCAATTTTACTATTATGCATCATTAGAAGAGAATGGT
The DNA here is from genome assembly GCF_001458135.2 of Marmota marmota marmota. NCBI lineage: Eukaryota > Metazoa > Chordata > Mammalia > Rodentia > Sciuridae > Marmota > Marmota marmota. Next base: position 23,993 of record NW_026007143.1, read on the forward strand.
TTGCGAAAAATGGATTGATGGGTTGATATATAAAGAAAGAAATATGCCTAACTACTACATGCCTTATGTATACAAATAAATAAAGAGCCATATTAGTAATTTTTAAAATATTTGTTTTTTAGTTGTAGCTGGACACAATTTCTTTATTTTATTTATATATTTTCACATGGGACTGATGATCAAACCCATGGCCTTGCACGTGCTAGGTAAGCACTCTACTGCTGAGCCACAACGCCAGCCCCACAATTAGTATTTTGAATTCACTTTCTCACTACCCATTCCTTTTGTCTTCAGTAAACATCTTGTCTCATCATCACTTTTTATCTAAAGATGTAATGCAAATCTTTTTTTTTTTTAAGGGCTGGGATTATTAGAGCTTTCCCTTCATTGGACTGCTTTCTCCTTTGTTAACATTTTCATTAGCTATATGAGTACTAGGAAGCAACTCAGTGAATTCCTTGAATCCTTCTTGCCTTTATCAAGTGGCCACAACTCTTTTTTCTCTTTGATAATCAGTATAATTCTCTCCACTTAGTATGCAAATCCTTTGTCTATTTCCTTGTTGGTATAAAGAATTCAAAGTGACTAGGCAAGTTCCATGGACTCATTGTTAGGTCTTCTAGTGGAAGCATTTAGTTTTCAGAAATTCAGTCCTCTAAATCTGCAGAGCCAAAAGGGGGAAAACAGGATGTAAACTTTGTGACTGGCCTTTAAGGATTGCAGGAGAGAAGAACCATGTCCATCCCCACATCTTGGTTCCCTGTTGCATGTATTCTGGCTATGGGAAAAGGTAGTATCATATTTGTTGCTGGTTCAGAAAATACACAAAATCTTGTAGGACAGTACATCCCTAATGAGGTATTATTAATACTTAGCTGGCACTATAGCTCTTTAATAGGATATTTCACTGCCGTCTCAAGCAAGCCAACATGAGGTGATGTGGTATTGGATAAGATGTTCCATGGGTGTGAACCTCTCCCTCATTCCTTGCTGGTAATGTGTTCTTTGGCCAGAAGCTAAGTTGAGTAGGTATCATTATAGAGAACCATAATAACTATTAGCCTATGGTTAATAGTTATTGAAAAAGCAGAGCACTCAAGGAAGGCAATTTATATCTACTGTGTTTGTTCTGGTGAAGGATGTTCCTTCTTCCATTATGGAAATAGGCAACATGGGAGCAGATCCCAGTGTGAATGGAGCCACAAGGAGTCACTATCAAAAACCACTGATGGCATGTGATGTGTTTAACAACAGTGGAAGCTGGAATAGTCTTGTTGAAGGGAAGACTATCATTTATGTCCACATGTCTAGCTTCTATACCTGATGCCTTGACTGTCTTGTGTATGAGCCCATTGTTCAAACTGAAGTGACTGGAAAAAGGTTGACTGATGTTCAAAGAAAAGGTTTTCAGCTTCACTTTGCTACTGAGAAAAGGCTTTGCAGTTGGGCACTAACTTAGAACACAAATACTTTCATACTTTTTCCATTTCCAGAAGTACATTGCTTCTTATTCAGAACTTGTTATCAATGCCTCAGTTTTTGTTTCTTTCAAAATTCTGAGAAATGGGAAAATCATTATCCACTGTCCATTGTGTAGGTCTTTTAAGGAAAAGAAAAGAAAATGAATGTGGTTCTGACTATTAGGAAGATTTCCTTTCTCGCCCTTTGTAAGGGCCATTACATTGTGGAACTGAAATGTCAGAAGGTAGTACAAGTTGATTGGTGGACATATTTGTAAACCAGCATTGACTTCTTTAACCTCCATCACTTAATCATGGACATCTCCTGAGGTCCAAAGTCAGTTCAACTATCTATGTTGCTTATAAGACCTTTGAATTTTGGAATCAGTTCAAATTCTCCCTGAAGTCCCATATTCTACCTTTCTGATAAGATAGGGACATGTTACCAGACCTATATGAGCTTTCTCCCCTTCAAGCTAATTATTCACCATCTTACTGAGTGTATAATAGATCCAAGTAGAGTATAAAGACAACTTGGATGTTTCCTGTGGCCATTGAGACATTTTCCTCAAAGTTCCTTAAATAGTATAAAATTAAACACACAAAAAGGAGAAAAATATGACTTTATGAGTGTTTTTGCCTACTATTTTGGGGGAGTGAGTGAGAGTTGGATAATCAATCCATTGGGCAGCTTTGGATTGTTTTTAATGGATTATGTCCCAGATGGATATTAGCATATTGGTAGGGCATAGTCAGATAAATGTTAAAAATTTTTAAAAAGCAACAGCTAGTAGATTGGATCCAACTGTTTCCTTAAAATGGCAGGTTATGTTTATGATTGGTGTTTTTAATACAGCTTCATAGCAGAGCAGGTTTATGCAATTTGTCCACCTGCTATAAACATCAATTTTAATCCATCACATATATCTTTTCAAATATAGCTTATCATTGGTTAATGTTTGAGGATTTAAAGTAATTTCTTGAGAAAATTAAGGAGCCATCTGGGATTGGATGTGTTCTCTAAATGGTTTACAAGTCATCAATTTGAAATGCTGCAGACATGGAGAGGACACACATGTGAGTGCACATTCATTTTGGCCCTGTTTGCAATACTGTTTGTAAGGACATTTTATCATAAATGATTCAGAAAATTTACCTACTTAACACAGCCTCTAAATCACCACAGCCAGAAATATATTTGAGATTCGCTGGTCTAGACCGGTGTGTTTAGATAATGAATCCAGCTTCTCTAACCAGGACTACTCAGTGATTATGAACCAAACTCTGTAGATTTTCAGTTAGAATAAAATTATTGCAGAAACAAAAATCTGATTTCTGATATTTATTTTGAGTAAAATTGGCTTATATAATGTGCCTGTAATACATAGATAATTTGTGCAGAAAATATATTTATGCTGCCCATTCTAGTTAGCAATCCCCATCAGAGTAGCAGTTTCCTAAACTGTTTAGGAAAGACACATTCAAATAATTTGCACAAAGAGTATACAACAATCTGGATCTGTGAAAGAAATCATCTTGAATATATAAATTAGCAGTAATTTCTGCATGTAACCCTTCAATCTGCTTAGTTGGAAGACATGGCTTATTTTAGTTTTTCTTTTCCCCTGATTACTTTGGATTTGTTGACATATTCATTACTAGTGGTAGGGAATGTAGGGGTTGGGTTTTATCTTCTCTGTTTTATTCCTGTTTTTGCACTTCTTTTATGGTTCATTTTAACATGTCACCTGTGGAGGTGTAATCTTGGAAATTACCAGAACTCCTCCAGCTAGAAACATATTTTATTATATTTATAGCTTATCCCTTCCTGTTATTCAAAATCATAGGTTTTGAAAAAGACTGGATACAAAATAAAAAAGGTAAAATGTAAAAATGAACAGAAATATTTTTAACAAAGATTTAGAATTATCAACAAAGGCTCATTCTTACCAATTATAAAAAAAGCCATTTAAAAGTCATTAAGAATGATATATTTTTAATTTCTGCAGCAATATCGAAAATATATGGAGTCTTTTAAAATACAGATTTCTAAAAATGAACATTGACATAACACCTTTATTCCATTTATTTATTTTTATGTGATGCTGAGGATCAAACCCAGTGTTGCACATGTGCTAGGCAAGCACTCTACAACTGAGCTACAACCCCAGCCCATGGAATATAGAATGTTTATAGAGATTGACTTTAAGCATACAATATCAAGTCATAGGTATAACCCATCTTGTGCATTCTTTATTTCATTTATAATTAATATGCTTTTATATTTTAAGTGTATCTTTAGGTTATCATTTCATATTGAGACATAGAAGGCTTAAAACACATTCATATACACATATAATGGGCTGGGGACTTACATATCCATCAACTGATGTAAAAACCTGTGAGGTCACAGGGTCCAAATCTAGATGGTAATTTATCATCAATGTACCACATTATTTTTTGTGTAATTTTTATAAACTAATTTGATGCCTGATATAGTATTTATGAATAAATATCTGTTTAGAAAATAGGGAGGAAATAATCTACTCCTCCTTGAAGTAGGTAATGATTTCACAGAGGAAGTTGTATTTATATTGAGCTGTAGTATTAGAAAATGGGATTTATTAGATGCCTTATATGATTGTGGATAGTCCCCAGTGGCCATCTGTGGACTGCAGAGCCAGAGGACCCAGTAGCTTCCAGGCCAAGAAGCTGGAGCCTCAGAAAAAGAGGAACAAATGATGCAGCCTCAGTTTGAGACTGAAGACTTGGAACCTCCTTGGAAAGTCACTAGGGCAAGTCTGCATTCAGAGGGTGAAGAATCTGGAATCTGACGTTCATCCATGGACCACAGCAGCAGCAACTCACAACAAATGCTCCCTAGTCTGTTTCCTCCTCTTCTGCTTTTTGTTCCATCCAGGCTCCCAGCCCACTGAATAATGCCATACACTGTGTGTGTGGGGGGGCTTTGCACCCAGTTCGCTGCTCCCCATGACAATCTTCTCTGGATACACCCTCAGATAAGCACCCAAAACTGTGCTTTACCAATCTTTAGGCATCTCTCAATTGAGTCAAGTTGACATCCAAGATTAACTATCATCCAGGCTTTCATGGATGTGTCAAACTGAAAGGCAAGGTGAGGCATGCTGAGTATGAGAATAAAGAGTTTATTCAGACCAACCTAAGGATGATCATCCATGGAGACAACCTTCTAATCATCTTAGAATTTGTGCTTCTGAAATGACATCTGAGGGGTCTGAAGCTTTATAGCTAACAAAATAAAAACAAAGGAGGTTACAGCAACTCCCTTGCTATAATATGCCTTGGGTGTCAAGAAAACACAAGACATAGAGTGTTAACTGGTCACTTATTCATTCCAGGTAAGAGTTACAATAATAAGGAAAAGGCTTTTACTGAAATTATTTATTATTCTTATGGAATCATGGGGTCTCAGAAAATTGCTATATTCCAGGTCACAGTGACCAAGGGGAATGCAGTCTCATGCCTCATATTTCCCAGGCTCAAGAATTTTGTGACCTCATTTTATTTGTATGTGTGTGTGTGTGTGTGTGTGTGTTATGTTTGTGTATGTTAATATGTGTGAGAGAGAGACAGAGAGAGAGACAGAGAGAGAGACAGAGAAACAGAGAGACCGAGAGTCAGAGAGACATTTGAAATGTTCTCTCAGATGCTTAGGAATATATCACACATATTAGAAATTAAGAGCATTCCAACAGAAAGAATATTATTGAAGAGTATTGTCAATTAAGAAAAAGGCCTAGAAATTAAAGTCCATAGGATTGGGAAAGTAAACAAGGGGCTTAAAGCTTAGTTAAGTTCAGGATAAGAAGGGGATTATTGCTATTATAAAAATGTATTCTGTACATAAAGAGCTGGTGTATTTTAAAGCAAAAGATTGACACAAATTGATGGGTTTTAATAATAGATTATAAAGTGATACTATGGAATTTGTGTCAAATAGGAAAAGACTGATAGCAGACCAATTATGCACAAATGGTATAGTCTAAGATTTTCTTTTCTAGTAGAAAATGAAACCATAGGTTTTTCTTGAAAGACTTGGAAGATCTCTCTTACATATGTCACTTACTAGCATTAGTTTTACTTTTGGATGATATTTAAAGACTTAAAATGCTGCATATATCTAAATTTTAAAAATTTAACAGTTAAAAAAATTATCAAACTCTGATGATTTTAGTGCATCTTCATATTTTTTAAGCCTTGTGGTTTTTTGAGTCCAAGTTACTATTATATATGTTACTGAGATAAATCTGCAACATTGGTGAATGAACTCTTATAATCCCAAGATTTAATTTTAAAAATAAATATGTCTCCTCTAACAACATTTTATGGATATCAAAAAAGCAAAGGCAATTTTTATGTGTGTTTTGTTTCCTTTTCCTGAATCTTCCTCAAAAGCACACAAACTGTAAATTACTAGAACAATATCCAAAAGGCAGTTCTCTGAATGAAGAAAAAAGAAGATACATAAACAAGAAAACAACAGAAGATAATTTAATTCTTATGAAATTGAAAACCAAGAGATAAAATGTCATGAGCATTGGAAAATAGAAACTCTTGTTATGATGAGTATTATTACTGATATATACAGTGTCTTTATTATTTACTGCTACCTAAAAATCCCTCCTCTAATGAGTTATGAAACAGGGTATTATTAGGCATGGGATTATTTGTCCCTGCCAAAAAGAATTTGATGATTTTTGACTTACTTTGATAGGTCAGGTAAATCAAAACAAACAAGCCTCTAGAGCAACTTAGTCTAATTATACTGTCAAAATTTAGAAATTTTGTAATGATAAACATGTAAATTGTTCCCTGCAAAGAGTTTAGGGTCCTTGGCTACCCTCTAGCATTTAAATTGCTGTTCACTTTAGTGATTATGTAAAGAAATAGTTGGATTAAATTTTGAGCAAAGCAATTTATTTCCTTACTTAAAGCAAGACTAGTAGTAGTAATTCTTGTAATGATTGTCATAAAGATGATTCATATTTTTATGTGGCTTTATAAATGCATTGTCTAGCATAAGAGAGATGATTCTAGTTTAATTTCTACAATTTATCTTTTTGGGTCTCATTTTCCCCTGTAGTAACATTTGTAGAAATGACAAAAAATAAATCATTACTTAAAATATTGAATTTTAAAAATGGAATTTGTGGTTATTATATAAATGTTTTGTAGGGGCTAGTGCTAGATGTATCATAGTTTATATAACAGTATGTCTATTAGACCATAGATATAATGGAAAATTTAATGGTTATATCATCTTTTGGAAGTCAAAGGTTCATTTAAATAATAAGCACTTATAATTTGCTGTGTTTTTAACATAGGATGAGTCACTTTTTTGGTCATTGTTCTCTTGTTCTCTGTTTCTTCATCCATCCTCCATTCTTAATGTGCTAACATAGTGACAGATACATTGTTGTACAATGACTGTATCAAGGCAAAACCAGCTATATAGGATCAAGTCCAAATATCTAGTTAGGTTTAGAGAGTTTTAAATGCAAGAGGTCATATCCAGCGAGCAGAATAGGAGGTTTTATTAGATGACTCAAATAAGGAAATAGTCAACAAATTACAGTTTGCTGTGATGCTTTAAGCATGTTCTTACAAGGAAAAATAATACATGGTGCAGAAAAGAGGCATAGGAGGAGAAAAGAAGAGAGAGGCACAATCTGTGGTTTCAGTTTTCAAAGAGGGTGAACTCATGATACAATATAAGTAAGTTACTTCAATTTCAACCTTGGACATTTGTAGGACCATAGTGGCCTGACCAAACAGGGTAGACCCTTGTCAAAAATATTAACTTAATGGTTCAGTGACCTCTTTTTTTTCTTTTTTTTTTCTTTTCTTTCTTTTTCTTTTTCTTTTTTTTTTTTTGAGTAGAAGAATATCATAGAATGAAAATGGTATCTAGGGAGAGTAATTTCAGAGAGCCAACTTGTTGAATAATTGAATGAGAGTTGTTCAGCGTACGAAAGGTTTATTTCTGACATGGGCAAAAGGAGGGCAGTGGACTTGTTTGCTGAATATTAATGCAAAGAATGAAGAGCAGAATTAAATGAATCTGTGAGATTTTAAATTTCTTTCTAATGAAGATATGTAGACTTTTGTTTTATGCAGCCAATGGTGGGGCACTCACCAGCTCAAACATGATTGGCCAAACCAGATATTTGAAAGTGTATTCTTACATTGGACCTAATTTTGATACTATGAAAAATATATTTAGTGACTCTAATTTTAATATGAAGAGATATTCAATATAAACATCTGCATATACTGTTAGGATTAAAAATCACCTGTGCTGGGGATATAGCTCAGTGGGAGAGTGCTGGCCTAACATGCATAAGGCCCTGGGTTCAGTTTTCCATGATGAAAAAAAAGAAATTGCAAAAGCTATCATTTCACAGGTCATCATAGTCACAATGCAGATATAAGAATATTTTATAAGATCTAGGATATTTTCTTTAAAATGATTCCTACTGTTGTCCTAGTGCAAACAATGAGAACAGGTCTCAACAGACTGTCTTATAAGGCTGGTTTTCATTGATTCTCAGGATGCTATGTCAGGACTTTTATCCTTTAGCAATATCATTTTAAATATGGTGTCCCAGCTTGGAAAACAATGTCATTAGGAGATGATATACTTGGGAGCTAACAGATTGCCTTTTCTATAATTACTAGTCTTCATAACATGCAGTCTTTGTTTTCTTTGTTGGGGCATATGTTTAAACTGCATAATGAAGACTTATTATATTCTTATTAGTTCATGTACCAGAAGTGGAACTCCACTCTTGGATGAAAACATAAAGGATTTCTCAGAAAAGAAAACTGACTCATTTGAAGATTTAATTTACCATCCAATTCCTAATTCCTTTGATTCATCAATACTTCCTAAGTTTTTAATAGCCCTTTCCCTTCAGAATTCCCAGTCTTATTTTGATACTATTCTCAGTAATGAATATAATGATAGCTAATGTTACTAAGTTAGCTATAAGGGTAACTAACATTTGTTAATTGTATCTAGTGCTATTCTGGATTCTTTGTAAGTATGAAGTTATATGATCATATTACTAGAATTTTGATTGAACTAGTAATATAACCAATAATTTAAGGAAACCCAAGGGTTGAATAAACCTAGGCAGTTCAGTTCAAGACCCTGTGCTCATGGACACAATGCTAGGACAGAAAAATTTCCACCCATTCCCATGGTTTCGTATCTGCAAGACTTTATTTAACTGTATGTACAAACAAGCTGAAACAAATGTCAAATAGTAAAAACCTTTGTTGAAAGAGGAAGACATAATGAATACAAAAATGAATCACAATTATCTTGGAGTCCAGAGAAATATAGCTAATTAAAATTAATCAGCTAATGAAAATTATCAAAGTATCACTATGTCTTCATTGTTTTAAAGTTTACTTTATAAAATATTCACTAAGAGTGTATCTGTTGACAGCTTAATGTCTTAGAACAGTGGTTCTTAAAATTTGTGACCTTCCTTCTGCTTTTAAAAGTTATTCAGCCCTCAAATCTTTGTTTATGTGAAGACTATCTATAGATATTTACTTTATTAGAAATTAAAATTCAGAAGTTGTTAAATATGAAAATAATTTGTTAATTATTAGTTCATTTAAAAATGACAATGACATATTCATTATATGTCCATCAACTAATGTTTTTTTAAATACAAGTACATTTTCTGGGGCTAAAGGTAAAACTCAGTTTTGGAGCACATACTGAGCATGGGTGAGGTTCTGGGTTCAATTACTAGAGTGCAAGCCACACAAGCTCCCCAAAAATTACATTTCCAAGACAAAACTATTCAGTGAGAAGAATGATATTGCTTTTTCATATTTGCAAATATCTCTAACGTTTGGCTGAATAGAAGATACCTACATTTTCATATCTGCTTCTACATTTCACAAACCAGGTAGCCTCTGGTGAATGCCAGTGTAAGCTTATGTCAAAAACAATAAAAGAAGTAAACAAGACTTTGGTGATATCATGAAATTACCATGGCAATCTTATGGACTCCTTGAAAAGTTTCAGGATGCTCACTGGTCATAGATCACCCTTTTGAGAAATATTATGTTAGAATGATGGGCTAGGAGAAGCACAGACCTGAGGGATTCCTTTAGATCATTACATAAACCCTGGTTTGTCCTATTTTAAGTTATCCAACCCCGTCCCCTCGTGAAACATAGTAGGATGCTTCAAAAATTTTAAGGGATTTAAGTGCATTAAGTCCATTTCTATTCAAGAGATAATCAATAACTTTCACATATTCACAAATTCATTTTCTATTTAAAACCATTTTATGATTGTAAAAAGCATACAAATAAGTAAGGACAAATTGAAAGTATTATTCATGAGTCAATCAAAGCATTTTGAGGTTGGTGGTGAAACCCCTGGATTTTTTTATTGTGAAATAACAAGGATCTCCTTCAGGAACTGGCTTTTCCCCATTTGTGTATTTCTCACATTAGGCAATCTGTAACAACCTATATTCACTTGTTTCCTCAAAGAGGATTCTATAAAACCTGGACCTAGGGGCCAGAGCTATGTGCTGTCTCAGTTTCCCAGAAACACCTTGCACTGTTGGCAAGACTCCTTTGCTTGACTGTATTTGCACAGAGGCTGAATTCTTTCTGCAGGAGTAAATCCTTCATTTGGGGACAGAGAAACAGTCTTTCCTCTTATGAATCAGCTGCTTGTGCTGAAGAAGACTGAAAATGAACAAAGATATAATCTAATGTTAGATACTAATAAGTCCTATAAAAATAGTTCAGCAAGATATGGACAAAGGGAGATACAGGACATTTGATAAGTTGGTCAGTGACATTGCTGAGAACTCAGGTGGACATTTGACACAAGACCTAAAAAGATTGAGGGAGAAGTCCATTTCTGAAGTAAGAGCAGTCTGAATGGAAGCCATAGAAAATGTTAATTCTCTGAGGACAGAAGTAACTTGACTTATTTGCAGTTGAGGAAACAGCAGGACAAAGTTTGGCTGGAGCCAAATGAATGGTCAAGATTAAGAAACAGGGGGGTGCTAATAGTTCCAGGACAGCTCATAATGTACCATGAGAAGACCATGATAGGTTATCACCCTGTGTTACAAGAGTAACACAGCTATTGGGAGGTGGTCAGTAGGAGAATCTTATTCAAAGGGGCTCATTTCTAGTACAATGGGGATGTTGCCTGGAAGCAGGTAGCCCAGTGGGGAAAGATGTGCTGGTGGCTTTCCCTAGGATACTTACCATTAGGGAAGAGTGATATTTCCTAAACTCAGCATATCTAATTTAATTAATTTAATTGTGTCCCACAAACACAGCATATTTAATTTCTTTTAAAATTCCTGAAAAACACTGTTTTCCTGTGCAAGAAGTTTGAAATGTTTAAAATTCTTCATTCATATTGAAAAGTGGTGAGAAATAAAGCTTGTGGGACTCAATATGCCATCCCAATATAATCTGGGATTTTAACTGAAGAGTTGAAATGAAACAATCACAAGGATTTAGGTTGCCACTAATTCTATGTGACAATTTAGGTAGCAGAGTCTTGATTCTTAGATCTCTATCATGAATTCCAGAGTTTGAAAATAAAACATTTCTTCTCAAAGACATTTTCACTTACATGCAATTTGGCCTCTAACAGGGTCTTTCCAGAAGCTTCCATAGCAACTTTCAGGTTTTAGACATGGAATGAAGCCTCTTTTCCATCCCCAGATTCAGTGACATGTTCCTTTAACATGGTTTATTGACTACCTCTTATATGAAAGGATTTTGAAGTATTTTTCAAACCAATGTATATAAACCCTCAAAATTTCTGAAGCACACTTTGAGGCTGGCCAATAATGTATTGTCCTGACAGTATTAAGAGTGGAGTATCTACTTATGGAGAATGTACATTTATTTTCTCTCTAGGGAAGAAAATTTGGATAGAAGTTATGGAGTGTTCTTGGGATTTCTGGGGATCTAGGAAGGGTGATCTTTCATTTCAGATTTTCTAATATAATAATCATGTTTCAATAGTCCATTTTTGTTTACTGCTTTATTTGATGCCATCAAATCTAATTCCAAGTGTGATTTTTTTATGTTTTCATACATGTACATTGGATAATGAGGTCTATAACATTCCACAATCCTTGCTAATCCCCTGTCCCTTCCCTTTCCCTCCTACCCCTCTGCCCAATCTAGAATTCATCTAATCTTCCCATGTTCCCCCACCCTACCACACTACATGTCAGCCTCCTTATATCAGAGAAAACATTTGACATTTGGTTTGGGGGGATTAGCTAACTTCACTTAGCATTGTCTTCTCCAATGCTATCCATTGACCTGCAAATACCATGAATTTATTCTCCTTTATCGCTGAGTAAAACTCCATTGTGTATGTTTGCCACATTTGTTTTTCATCCATTATCCACTGAAGGTCATATAGGTTGGCTCCACAGTTTAGCTATTGTGAATTGTGCTGCTATAAACATTGATGTGGCTGTGTCTCTGGAGTATGCTGTTTTTAAGTCTTTGGGTATAGACTGAGAGGGATAGCTGGGTCAAATGGTGGTTCCATTCCCCGATTTCCTAGGAATCTCCATACTGCTTTCCATATTGGATGCACCAATTTGAAGTCCCACAAACAATGTATGAGTGTGCCTTTTTCCCCACATCCTCACAAAACTTATTGTTGTTTGTCTTCATAATAGCTGCCATTCTGACTGAACTGAGATGGTATCTCAGAGTAGTTTTGATTTGCTAGAGATGGTGAAAATTATTTCATATATTTGGTGACTGATGGATTATTCTCTTCTGAGAAGTGTCTGTTCATGTCCTTGGCCCATTTGCTGATTGGAATATTTATTTATTTTTTGGTGCTTAGTTTTTTGAGTTCTTTATATACCCCAGAAATTAATGCTCTATCTATCTCTATGTGTGAGGGGTACAAATTTGCTCCCAGGATGTAGGCTCTAAATTCACCTCACAGATTCTCTCTTTTTCTGAGAAGAAACGTTTTAGTTTGAGTCCATTCCATTTATTGATTCTTGATTTTAATTCTTGCGCTATAGGGCTCTTATTAAGGAAGTTTGGGCCTAATCCCACATTACTGGGATGAGAGCCTAATTTTCTTCTATTAGAAACAGGGTCTCTGGTTGTATTCCTAATTTCTTGATCCATTTTGAGTTGAGTTTTGTGCATGGTGAGAGATAGGGGTTTAATTTCGTTTTGTTGCATATGGATTTCCAGTTTTACCAACACCATTGGTTGAAGAGACTATCTTTTCTCCAATGCATATTTTTGGTGCCTTTGTCTAATATAATTATAATTTGTGCATTGGTCTCTGTGTCCTATATTCTGTACCATTGGTCTACCAGTCTGTTTTGGTGCCAATACCATGCTGTTTTTGTTACTATTGCTCTGTAGAATAGTTTAAGGTCTGGTAAAGTGATGCCACCTGCTTCACTCTTCCTGCTAAGAATTCCTTTATCTATTCTGGGTCTCTTATTTTTCCAGGTCAATTTCATGATTGCTTTTACTATTTCTATGAGGAATGCCATTGGGATTTTGATCAGAATTGCATTAAATCTGTATAGTGCATTTGGAAGTATGCTCATTTTGATAATATTAATTCTGCCTATCCAAGAGCAAGGTAGATCTTTCCATCTTCTAAGGTCTTCTTTGATTTCTTTCTTTAGGGTTCTGCAGTTTTCATTGTACAGATGTTTCACCTCTTTCATTAAGTTGATTACCAAGTATCTTATATATATATTTTTTGAGGTTACTGTAAATGGGATAGTTTTCCTCATTTCCTTCTCAGAGGATTCATCACTGATACACAGAAATGCTTTGATTTCTGGGTGTTGATTTTATAACCTGCTACTTTTCTGAATTTGTTTATTAGTTCTAGAAGTACTCTAGTGGAGCGTTTTGGGTCTTCTAGGTATAGAATTATACTGTCAGCAAATAGTGCTAATTTAAGTTCGTCTTTTCCTACATGTATCTCTTTAATTTATTTTGTCTGTCTAATTGCTCTGGCCAGTGTTTCAAGGACTATGTTGAATAGAAGTGGTAAAAGAGGGCATCCCCGACTTGTTTCAGTTTTAAAAGGGAAT
>NW_026007143.1:40985-45923 GCF_001458135.2 Marmota marmota marmota
CCTCTTCCTCCTCCTCCTCCTCCATCTCCTTTTCCTCCGCCTCCTCCTCTTCCTCCTCCTAATGTTCCCTTTCCTTTGGCTGGTCCTCGTGCTGCCCCTCTTCCTCCTTCTCCTCATTCCTTCCTAAGACCCACTCCTGTCCCTTCCACCCACAACCCCAATACCCAGGGCCAACACTCCACTAGGAGTGTCCCTCCTACACTCATTGCCATGTCATCAGCTCACCTTTCCCAGAATCCTGCTGTGCTGCCTGAGGACACGGCCATGGACACTACCCCCCCTTTCCATGGCGGTCATTTTCCCATCTTCTGTGTCCAGTGACAGCTCTGGCCCACACCGCATTGTCCATGGCTATAGGCGGCACAGGCAGCTAGCAAAGGGACCAGTCTTCCCCGGCCCCCCCAACCCTTCAGTTCTCCCAACCCAACCCCAATCTCTCCAATTCCATTGTCCCACCACCCACCCCTCAGCCTGCATCTGGGAACCCTCCTGGACAGCTAAGAGCCTCTCTTCCCAATGCCCCTATGGTTACCATGCTGCCAGTGAAGGTCCACTCACTGGCCTCCACCCTGGCACAGAGGGCGTCTGCACCAGCAACCTCCCAGGCTGCCAATGAAGAGCCCATGGATACGACCCCTCTTTCGAAGGCTGTCATGTTCTAGTCACCTCCTGCCTGCCAGGTTCTTAGACTGACTCAATTTGGTAAGCATGGCAGACACGTCGACAGCTATTTCTATATTGTAGGCCTGGTGCCACATATTTGGGATCTGATTTCTGCTTTTTATTTTTTTCCCAATGTTACTTTTGAGGTAAAATATGCTTTGCAAATGTTGGCTTTTGACATAATAGCTGAAGGCATAATCACCAATGAAGCAGCACATGTGTGTACATGCACGTGCACACACACACACACACACACACACACAGAAATGCCACAGACTTTACCTCTAAATTTCAGAAGTAGGCAAACTTGAAAATTTTCTAAAACTATAAAGGAGACTAAAGAGATGTGATAAGTGTATGAACTTTTGGAGCCTGGACTTAAATCAAGCATGGAGGATGACAACAGGACAACTAACAAATTGGGCTATAGACTGTAGGAAAGTATTGTGTCAATGTTAGTTTCCTGAATGTAGGAATTTTCCAGGATTATGGGAGAGAATGTGCTGTCCTGGACAATTCACAGCAGAGTAAAGGCATTAAGGGTACAGGGGTATGAGACACAAATACTCTTCTCAAACTGTTGGGAAAAGTGTAATTAGGGAAAGTGGCAAGATAAAGTACATGTGGCCAAATGTGAAAAGTCTGTGACTCCTAGAAATTCCAAATAACTCTCATGGAGTGACAGGAAATAAAGTTCATCCAGGAAGTTTCAGTGGTCTTCCCTCCCCCACTAGGAAGAAAATTTTGGCATTCATTTTCAAATACACTGACTTCAATAATTCACATGTATAGATGAATCTTCCAACTATTTTAATATAGACCTGTCGCCCTCATTAATGATATATTAAAATCTTTAAAAGCTGTTGCTCAACAAGATTGGTTCAATAAGATTGGTTAGATCAATTAGGAAAGGCCTTATAAAAATTATCTTAACAGTCTTATGGAATTCTAAAGTTTGAAAATCCTGCAGAATGAAAAGAAAACATCTAAAATGACTATAAAGTGTAAATCACAGTGGATTGGAACTGATGTAAGAATGAGTGCATGTTGTGTTTACATAGAAAGCAGAATTGGGCTTTACAGGGGGAAATGTGACCAGGCCAGAAACAGGGCAGCAATGAAGTTATGTAAGTTGTCCACAGTTTGATAGCACCATGACTTTGACCATGAAACTGTTCCATGATGTGTGTCCTCATGAGAACCCTGAGGTGCCAGTTTCCATGACTCTGTACACTATGCTTTGCTTTGCTTCACATTCTCTATATTGAAGAAGCTGGAGTAGAGCAACTTTCTATTTCTCAAAAACATTACATTTAATCTCAATTGGAGGAAGACCTTTCTAACATGTGGGACATGAGGAGTCACATTGGGTCTGGCCTTGTGATCCTCAGGTGGGGTGTTTGTCATCAAATATAGCAGTTGTCCTTGGCGAGGATCAGTACCAAGCAGCAGAGAACTCAGCCCATCACAGGTGGAAAGCAGAGCACTGCAGCACCAAGGGAATGAGGTTCTTGACTCAGCTAACCATTGTTGAATTAGGCTAAGGCTTGTTGAATATTTGTTGATACTTGCCCTCAACTAGCTTTGATCTATGAATAAATATACCTGAGCAGCTAGCTCTGACAGAGGGCAAGATGGAAGCACTCAGTAGAGAATAATATGAACCAATGTTCTTTTCCCTGGAAGTGTCTTTCTTACTCTGATTTTTCTACTCCTTCTCATTTGCAGGCCCCACCTCCATTGCCAAAGGAATGAACTCACCACCTGAACTGGCCCATCAAGGAACTCAAACTTCCCCAAAGTAACAAAGGATTCAAGGTGGAGACATGCTCCATATGGAGACCACCCAAGTCCTGCAGTGGCTGACTGCTGTGAAAGAGAATCTCTCTGCATCTGAGATCAAGAACTAAACAAGCCAGATATATGTGCAGCCCTGTGTGGGAACAGGAGGACACAACATGGCTGCATTTTCCTCTCATGTTGGTGCTAGTCACCTACTAGATTGTTGAGAGCCACAGTTTAGTCAGAATGAAGTCTGGCATTTTTGCCAGAGGGAATGGTTGAAAGGTGACCCTGCTCTGGGATTAGGGTGGCTCTGGGATTAGGGCAGATCCTGCTTGGATTATGGTGGATCCTGTTGCCTCATGTGCCTGCTACTTTGAAGTTCCTGTTGAGTTCTAGCAGGGTTCTGGGAGAATTGGCACACGGAGCCCAGTGGAGGCAGTGTGTTCCTGGGAAGTGTAGGCAGAGTGCTGGTGAGAGTTTGGGAATAAAGGTTGTTGTTGAACCTACAAGGCTGTGTGGTGGCTGGGTTATTTTGTGCCCGGCCATACTGAGGCACTAGACTGCTGTTAGTAAGGCCAGGCCATCTCTCCATCTCAGCTCAATAAATAAAGGCCATCCCTGCTCAGGGAATGGAGGGTGAGTTTGGAGTTTTCACTCTGATCCAACCCTTGGGACAGTCTCCATTTTCACAGCCAAGAAGGTGGCTGAACATTCTACAGCCAGACTGGATTTCCACACAACCTTGTTCTGATTTTGTTCTATCAAGCACTGATGCATGAGTTACTTCCATGTCACAAAGTTGAATGACATGTACCATTAAGCATTAATTTTGAAAGACAAAACATATCAGTTCAGCAAGGCTTTCCTATAATGCCATTGGTAGGCCAGATGTTCTCTTACTTGATGGAATACACTGCTTATAATCTCTATCCCAATTCCGCAAATTGAGTACTCTCATAAGAAAATATTTCTCCTTTACTTAACTTTTTTAAGCAGACAAAAATATTTCAATTGTTAACTAGTCATAGGAATTCTTCTGGTTTCTCCCTCATAATTATTTTAAATTTCTACAACAAGTGCTTCTGTCAACTCAGTGACAGTGCCATTATTGCTTTTAAACCAGATCACCCTGTAGATAAATGGGATACACCTTCAAGTTGCAGATGCACAAAGTAGACTGAGGACATGAAAACTGCAAGTACTGAACCTAAACGTCCTCAGAGGTCAACTGACAGTCACTGCTCATTTGAGATTAAGAGCTGTCGTGCACTGAAGATTCATGCTACACACCCTGCCAACTCTGCAATGGAGGAGGAGTCAAGGTTTCTAGCACCTGTGATGCTGGGCAAACTCTGTACAAGACAGCCAGAGTTGGGTGTTATTGTATGTTACAGGCAGAACAGCACGGATCATCAGGCTGAGCAGCACAATGTCATGGGCCTCAGTGTTTCTGCACAGAGGTGGTCAACCATCTTTCACTCTTAATGTGTCATATGTGAGGAACTAACAAACAGAGGAGACAATCACAGGGATCTTTGGACAATGACAAGAGTTGAAGGGGCTCATGGAATGGTTTTATTTTGCATTACTACTAGTCCACATCTGCAATTACCTTTTTCACTTTTGGACAGCTTCTCAATGTGTTAGGGATGATGTTCAGATAAAGTTGTACCCTACCTGCTTTTTATTGGCATGAACCTCCGTTATAGGTTTACGACTCTATTTAGCTCAGCTGTCTGGTATCAAAGTTCCTCAGGCACATTCCCACTGTGCAAACATCACCACCACCCAACACTCATGACTTTTTATTACTACTCTATTTTCTTCCTGTGACATGATGCTTCTCCCAGGAGGTGGTGTTCAACTGTACTTAGAGTTCTGGGGACTTGCACACAGGTCAAGCCTTCATTATCCACTAAAGAAATAATTGAATAATTCACATGGACTTTCTTCAGTGAATTTAACTGACCTCATCATGTTCTACTCAGGAGTAGGGACAATTACTATTAGTTTACACACGGAGCCTAGACCTCATATGAGTTTTAGAAAAAAGTATCCACAAACAAATTGGAAAATTTAAATAGGATTAAGTAAAACATTTCTCTACAAGAAAAAAATGACTGGTTATTAAAGAAGCATTTGAAACCGAAAGATGTGAATAATTTCTGACAGACTAAACCAGGAAGAATGGACACAATGCTGCATTGTTTTATGCATTGTGAAGACTCTACTTTTTTTTTGCAGTGTGCTGGGAGCCATTAGCCAAGTGGGTATGACAATTTCCTTACCAGCATACCCCATGTTGCAGTGACATTGAATGTAGGTGACCTTGCTCAAGGACCAAGGCGGATTAGGGTGTTCCCGATTTAAGATAATCGTGTTTAGGGCATTCCCAGTTTAGGTTCCAGGTTTAAGGTTTAAGATTATTCCTGCTGGGAATAGGGTGTATCCTGCTGCCTGAGTTCCCCTTGAGTTCTCACGGGATTCAGA
>NW_026007143.1:48457-56015 GCF_001458135.2 Marmota marmota marmota
AGGAACTTGTGGGGACTTTGGTAATTGGGATTGATACTTTGAATAGTTTAGAGATGTAAGCTGGAAAAGCTCTGAACATTGTTAGTGAACTTATCATGTGATTCTGGTGGAAGCTCTAAAGAACAATGCTGATAGGATTGTTGCTAGGAAACACTGTGCTCATGAGTTTGCACAGGAGGAAGATTCTGCTGGAAAAGGGAGTAGAAGACATTTATGTTACATTCTGGCAAAGATATTGTCTACTTTATGCATATGTCCTATCACATTCCTGTGGCTAAATTTAGAGGTGATATACTCATTACTCTGATGGAGGAAATGTCAAGGAAGCATAGCATTCAAGCAGTGATATGGATGTTTCTAGCAGCTTTTATTCATGTTTACTGGGAGAATGTGGAGCACAAGGAAAAGTGTAAGCTTGCATGTTGGTCAGAAAAGGGGGAGTAATTCTGGGCCTCAGGAATTGTGGTTGTTAATGCATTACATTCACCAAAGAGATTCTAAAGAAATTACACAGACACAGTAGAGAAGTAGCTTAAGGTCATTTCAGGAATCGGCCAGATTCACAAATCATGTTCACAAGATATGAATATACAAATTCCACTGAGAAGAGAAACTACTAGGAAGTTTGTTCTCCATGCTCACTCAGCCACACAAAACTTGCCCCTTCCATGGTCCTCAGAGGCTTAGCTACTGCTTGAGATGGGGGCAGACACTGGCTTCAAGCATGTGGTGCTGGTTCTACAGGAATGCAGGATCCTGGAGTTAGATGGTCATAAAGGCTTCCACAAGATTGCAAAGGTCGGCCTGGAAGGTCAAAGTGTAACAAAGTGAGAATTCATGTAAGTAGGCCCTGAGAGGGTCATGTGTGTAGTTGTAGAAGGAAGTTAAAGCTTCAGTAGTGACCCCTGGGACTAAGAGATGCTGGCAATGTGGACTATATGTCAGGAGATTTCTGGCTAAGGATACAGTTAGCCTATGTGAGAGGACATGGGTCAGGGCTGCCCAAGTCCTTTGGAGCCCACTGTCCACAACATGTGCCCAGATGCTGAGCATGGGGAAAGAGAAGTTGTTAGCCCAGCTACATTTAGGTTTTGATCATAGCCAGCTTTACTTTCGGTGTGCCTATTTCTCCCTTTGGAATGGAAATACCTACTCTGTGCCACTGTACCTTAGTTATACATGAGTTGATTTTGATTCCTACAAGGTCTGAAAACCAAAAGTCTAATTTAAGTCCCAGAAGAGACTCTGAACTTGCAGTTTGGGGCAATTCTAAAACTATTTAGATTTGGGCATCTAATGGAAATATACTGCACACATTTTCCAGGGTGAGATGTTAATAGCTTTGGGGGATCATGGGTGGCATGTAAAATTTTGGAGGTCAGTGTACCTCAAAAGCTGAACTAAGTCAATGTGGGAATAATCCGAGGAGAAATTATCACATTATGAGATTGGCACCATAATCCATGAATAAATCCATTGGGTGGATTCATAATTTGGAAGAAGTGCTGCATTGGTTGGTAAATGGAGAATGTGCATGTCTGGAAGAAGGAGGTCACTGCGGGCATGTCCTTGGAATTATATTTTGTCACTTGGTCCTCCTTTCTTTCTGCTTCATAGAAGCCATGAGTTTAGAGGCTTCTTGCAAACTACCCTTCTTCCATGATAGTTTTTCTCACCTCATGACCAGAGCAATGGAGCTGGCTTCCCATAGGCTGAGACCTCTGAAACTCAAAATTTTTGCATCAACATGGGTCAGAGCAGAGCAGACAGCCTAACATAGACAAAGAGATCTCTGAGAAATGTTGTCCTTGGCAACAGCAAGAATACACCTATCTACAACCATGCAGCAAACTCAATGCAAACTCAATGCAAAGTGGATCACAGCCAGTGCAATATGGCAAGAAAAACAAGTGACAAGGCCCAAAGGAGCTTAAAAGAAGGATACAAAATTTTTGTTTCAGATGATATAATTTATGGGCTTAGAAATCCAAAGGAGTCCAAATTGTCAGAATTAGTAAATAAATATTGCAAGAATAATATAAAACAAATAATAAAATTCAATACATCTTGGTGTATCAGAAACAAAATATGCAGAACAAAAATACTAAATTGATGTATTTTATGATAGTATCAAATAAACAAATACCTAGAAATTAATGTAATGAAAGATGTATATGACCTTTATGATAGTGCAACACAAAGCACAGGTGGTAAAATATTAACTGTTTATGATGAGATAAAATTTTTATAGGCACATAGAAACTTTTATGGCAATTTCAACATTACCACATGTTTTATTTTCTTTCACGAACACATTAGATTAGAAATACAAAAACCCAAACCAAAGCAGGCCCTTCACAGACAGTTTGAAAATAATTATGATTTTTTTTTAGAAAAGTCCTACTTACAAAAGGAAACATCCATATTTGTTAATACAAAAATGACAGTCCTTCTTTAATTAATAAATAGATTTAATGTAATTTAAATTAAGATTCCAAGAGCATATTTGAGTGTGTAGAAATTCAGACCTGAGTCTGAAGGTCATGTGGAAATGCAGACCCCAGGGAAGAGCATAGGCAGGGGGAAGCCGCAGCGGCCTCCCTGCACCACGGACGCGCAGCTCTTTATCAAAGGCTGTACAGGACATGGCTGCCAGCTTGGAAAGATGCAGTAGGACCACACCGAGCTTCCCCAGACAAGCCCACACCCGTGCAACCACCTGACTACAGCAAAAGACACACTGCACACGCAGAGTGGGAGCAAACGGCACGGTCTAGTGGCAGCCCTAAGTGGCTCCTGGGATGCGTCCCTCCACATGCAAATGGAAGCCAAAGAGGGACGTTAGCATTAATATCCCAGGTTAACAATGCACTGGTACCCAGAACCTAGAAGGACATCTTCATGGGCTCTGAGTAACTAAAACCTTATACTTGGTGCTAAAATCGTGAAGCATGAAGGACAGAGAAGAGCCAGGTTGGACCACGTCCCAGCTAAGAGCATCCATTCCCAAGAAGACGCAGTCATGCAGTGGAAGACACACACACAGTGAGGCAGGAAAGAGTGGAATCCACGTGGCACATGTGCCCAGGACCTAAGTGGAGTGTGTGAGAGTCAGTCAGAGGTGCAGGCCACTCAGAATGCCCTCGACCTGGGACCCTTCATGAAAGCCAACATCCAAATGGTCGAAAACTCACACGGGGGTCTGCTGCACTCCATCAGTCATCAGAGGGATGAAATGATGCCATCATTCAAAGCCGGTGCACGTCCACCAGGAGGTCCAAATGTGGATGATGGGCAGGAGCAGGCCTTGACCTAGCCACGGAGTGGATGAGGCTCATGCGCTGCTGGTGAGCGTGCACTGGGAACAACCGCTTTGGGAGAATCTTTGCTGAAGTTCTCCACAGCTCAACAAGCCCACATCTTACACAAGCAATTTCATCCCTCCGTTGGCACCTCAAAGACGTGCACATGTAGATTCTTCAAAAGACACATCAAAAGCTTGTACCGGCACTATTCACTATGTTCGAGCTAGAAATATCCCAGATGTCCATGAATAATGGAAAGGAAACATCACGCTCCGTGTATTGCACAATGAAGTGCTCGGAGCAAGAGAGCCCTCACCTATGATGCCCGAAGCTCCGCAGCTGCTCGTGCTGGATGAAACCTCAGGGCACAAAGGACAGAGAGGCAGAACTCCCACGGAGTGGGCAGCAGTGGGCTTCCCCAGGAGGCGGGGACCCGCATCGTCCTGACCTCAGTGCTGACTCCTGCAGGAGGGCGTCCACCTGGTGGAGGGTCACGCAGCAGTGCGTCTAGGTTCCACTCCCCCTTCTGTGTGGGTGCCAGACTTCAAAAGTTCACGGACGAGTTAACCCCTCTTTATGTCGGAAAGCATTTCCTAAATTCAGAAGATAACTGGGCATCTTTACCAAACAAGAATGTTTATTAAACAACAACAACAAAAAACTAGAAATACCCAGAAAAAAAAAATGAATCTAAGGTGGAGCAGCTTAGGAACAGTCCCTTGAAGTAGGAAAAAAATGAGATATAAAAGTCAGCTGCCAACACTTCTGTTCAGTGTTATATTGAAAATACCAACCAACACAAAAACAATGAACAACAATAAAAAAAATAGAGATGCAGGATTTCAATGGATATGCTAAAATTGCCATTATTTGTAGAGTCAATAATTGTTTATAAAAAAATCAATTTAATACATGGAAGAACTATTAGAAATGATAGAAGGGTTTAGCAAGGAACATTAGATAAAAATTCAAGAAATCTGAGTTGAAAGATTTAATAATCAAGCATTGATATTTGTTTATTAATGGTTATCAACGTGCCCCACTCATATAAGATGTTAGCAATAAGGAAAGCTATGTTAAAATCACAATTTTTCTATAAATTTTAAAACTGCTGGGGCTGGGGATGTGGCTCGCCTGGAATGCGTGCAGCCGGGGTTCGATCCTCAGCACCACATACAAACAAAGATGTTGTGCCCGCTGATAACTAAAAAATAAATATTAAAATTCTCTCTCTCTCTCTACCTCTCTCTCTTTAAAAAAAAAAACTGCTTTCAAATAAAGGCTTATTTTTTAAAATGCCATCTTTGTGGATAAGAAGATCTACCAGCATAAAGCTGTCAATCATTCCTAGTGTGATATGATCTTTAGATTCAAATCACTTTCTCCAAATACCTAAAAAGGATATTAATAGAACTTTAAGATGATTCTAAGATTCATACAGAAAAGTAAAGGTATAGGAAATCCAGGATGATTCTGAATGAGATGGACGAGGAAAGGAAACAGACTTGTTTTCCTCCACTTTTACAGAAAGTCCTAATATTCTGGTAAGGGGTGGTGGGGTGGAACATAAGATATGGATCCCAGAAGCAAACTCATTATATAAATGAAGCTTCAGATTATGATAGGAGGAGCACCTTAATAAATAGGAGAAAATGGGGCTGTTGGTAAGCAGAATGGAAAATAAAATGAACCCCTACCTCACTCCATAGACACAACCAGCTCCAAATGTATTATTTAATGATGGCAAAAACAAAACTGCCAATCTTCTCATGGAAAAAAAATAACTGAGTATCTTTTAGAATTCAGAATAGGGAAAGATTTGTTCAATGCACTAATAAAAACTAGAAATGAATAGATTAGTGTATTTAATTTGTTTTTATTTAAATGTTGTATACAGGCAAACACATATAGGGCCAGAAGATGTAGAAGAGACCTCAGCCTCATTAGTAAATGGGTCCCTTTCTACACACATTTGATTGACAAAAGTTTGCTAAATAACAACTGGAGGATGGGAGTGCCCAGGGTGCTCTCTTTGTTTCGGGTGGGAGAGAAAATTGTGGACCCCTGTGAGAGCAGCTATCATTAGATTTTGGAGGTGACTATTCAGACGCTCTCTGGCCCTCAGGTCTGTGTGCACATTCCAGGAGGGGCTCACAGGCCTACAGCAGCTGTGGTGTCCAGGGGTGTCGTGTGAGTCCCCGACTTGCCCTGTGAAGCCCAGGATGCTCTGCCTATACCTCAGTTCTTCAGATTGCCCTGCAGGGTCTCAGCCTTGGAGACCTCTGGGGGTCCAGGCGTACTCCTGTTCATGATCCAAATACAGCACTTCTGTTCTGCTGGGCTGACATTCCAGGGTCCTGGTCCAAATGACAAAACACAGGTTGAAATACTTGTACCTCCAGCGCAGGACATAGGGCCTGCTCACGGGGTGAAGGCTAAGGTCACACACAGGCAGGGTCTTCCTGACCGGGTGGTCTCCTCCTGGCCACCATGTGGCTAAAGGTTTTCACACAACTCAGGGGACAGAAAGGACACCGGTAAAATGAGAGCAGGCAATGGCAGGGTCCCCATTGACAAGGGACCCAAATAAGGACACAAAAGAACTGGAGGTGCCAGGCCCTGATGGGAGGCCCAGTCCTTGAAAATCACCTCGGAATGTGGAAGGGGTGCAGGATGGTCTGAGAGGGAGGAGCGGTGGAGTAGAATCCAGAAGCACCATGTATCTCCCCATGTTGATCGTCCTCCGTCAGGGAGGCTTTTGATCAATGGAAACATTTGCACAGCAATGAACGCGGGAGTTAATCCTGGAACCAATGAAGACCGCTGCTCCTGAGGACTGTGTTTTATAGAAGTCGATGCCCTGTGACGTTGGTCTCACCGTGGGCAGCGTTCATTGTAAAGTAGGATCCTCACGTCCATTTTCCTCCCAACAATTCGTAAGATGCAGCGTGTACTTGATTTCTATACCTTTAAGCATTTGTGTTTCAGTTGAGGGGTGTCTACATTTATCAGTTTCATTAGAAATATATGATTGAGTTGCATGATTTTTATCAGATTGTTGACCCTTCAAACTGAACGTCTGCCATTGGGCCTTCCTTAAGGTAAGCACGTTGACCCTCCATGTTGGCAGGGTCTGTCCAGGATGCCCACTACCTAAGCCAGGACCCTTACCACCTCAAG
This sequence comes from Marmota marmota marmota, assembly GCF_001458135.2. Lineage (NCBI taxonomy): Eukaryota > Metazoa > Chordata > Mammalia > Rodentia > Sciuridae > Marmota > Marmota marmota. The sequence goes on from NW_026007143.1 coordinate 54,943, forward strand.
TGTGCTGCTCACAGCCTGTGCACACCCTCCCAGGGAGTGTCAGTCACCTCTGGATGACGTACATACTCAGCCAGCGTCTGTGCAGGGTAGGAAGTTGTCACAGGGCACTGTCACATGGCACTGCCACAGGGACTGGGCAGTTTGCACGTGTTCAGGACAGACTTTTTTTTTTCTCAAATGATTTGGACCCTCAGTTGGTTGTCTCAACAGGAAGGACCCACAGTACTCTGTATCCTCAGGGTTGTCACTGCCATCTTCCCGGTGTCCCCCTGCAGCCACCTGGCCTGTGGCTGAGCCATCCCCAGGCCAGTATACTTGCCTTGGCCTCCTCCATGCCTGGCATGTGTCCTCCTCCAGATCCCCAGCTTTGCTCCCAGGGCCACGGCACTGTGTCTCAGGGAAGCCCTGGTGACACCCCTAAGATTCCATACCTCCCTTGGTGCCCACCTCCTGTTGTGCTTGCCTTAACAGAACCGTCCACTGACCTAAGAGCTCATCTGTATTACTCCTTACCTGCCTTCCTCATAGACCAATCTCCATAAGGTCAGGGAACCATCAGGTCAGGGTGGCTCCCTCCTTCCCTCAGTGACAGAACAGGATCCACACCAAAAGAAACAAGCAAGAATCCTTCACTAAAGGAACCCCAACTAGTCCAGGGTGTGGGGAGGAGGCACCATGAGTGGAAGAGCCAGGAGCTCAAGCTCTGGAGGAGGGCGAGTACCAGGGTGCACCAGCCCAGGAGCAGCAGGATGCCTGGAAGGGTTCAGAGGAGGTCGCAACCTTGCTCCAGGAACCACAGAGCCTGGGCCCTGCAGAGTCCAGGAGAAACTGAAAATCTACCACCTGACACTGCAGACTGGGGAAGTCCTCTATAAAGAGTTGGCAAGGAAAGAGCAAGACCAGGAAACCTGTGTCCACCTAAACTCCTCATTAGTGAAAAAGCAAGAGGTGCCCACCCCTGACCTTGAGCAGACATGCGGCGTGGAGGGTGAAGGATACCCTTGAGATGACCTGTGCTGGGGGCTGCAGGAGAAGGTGCAGCATCAGACCTCTACCTGGCCCGGGGTGCGGGC
>NW_026007143.1:58105-100091 GCF_001458135.2 Marmota marmota marmota
CCCTAAGCCCCTCCCCCATCTCTCCTCCTCCTCCCTCTTTCTCATCCCGGTGCCCTGTTCCCAGCAGCTCTCCTCCTCCTCCAAACTCTCCTGCAGTGATGCTCTGTTTCCCGCCAGGTCCCAAGGAATGGAGTCGTCCATCTAAGAACTAAGACCTCTTAAACTGTGACCCCCAAATAAATGTTTCCTCCTCTAAAGTTGATCTTTCCAGGTCTTTTGGTCACAGCAGCAAAAAGGCTAAAACAGATAATACAAAAAACACATGCCACTTACACGAGGAACATAATATCATACAAGTGTGTGAGAACCAACTGGAATTGAAATGCCCAACGTTACCTGAAAATGAACAATAAACTGTGCTAAGAAATCCCTCTCCCAGAGCTTGGGACAAGGGGGAGGTCCTGAGCAGCCTTGTGGGGGCAGTGTGTGTGCACCAGATGTCACGTTTCCCTGAGGGACAAGGGTGCAGAGACCTTAACGTGTGCTACCCTCCTTTCTGGGCCCCCTGAGTGTGTGAGAGGCTCCTGAACTAGCAAATCCACCCACAGGACACGGGTTATGGAAGGCCATGGAGAGTATCGCATCACTTCCCGAGTGCCCAGAAGGCAGTCCAAGGCCAGCCACTCCCTGGAGCAGGGTGGGATTACAAATGGATCAGTCCATCCAGGGCACAAGCAATGCAGGAGGGAAATGGACAGTGGTGCACGTGGGAGATGAACAGGTGAGACAGCATCCTTTCCAACCTGGGGAGAGAATGGAAGGTGGATGAACCTCAGTGCTGCTGTCTGTGAAATGCCAGGGCCCCGCTCTTTACATCAGCGCAGCTCTCTGGATCAGTGAGGACCCAGGCCAGCAGGCGAGGAGGAGGCATTGCCAGAGCCCCTTGGCAGCTCTGTCCTTTCCTGCCTCCCCCTCCCCCAGCTCTCCCCCAGCTGCTGCCCCAGGGCCCAGGCTCACAGGTACCTCCTTGGAGGGTCCCCTCCTTGTGGAGCCCAGCAGCACCTGGGAGGGACCCACAGTTGGACACACTAAGAGGAAAGTGCATCCACTTGCTGTTGGTGGGGCCAAAGCTGTGGTTGTGGTTTAGATAAGGTGTCCACCAGAAGCTCAGGTGTGAGACACACAGGAAGGTCTGCAGGAGCGGTGACTGGGCCACACCTTGACCTAGTCAGTGACTTGATCCCTGATGGGATTATCTGGGTGGTCACTGGAGGCAAGTGGGTGTGGCTGGAGGACGTGGCTCATCTGCAAAGTGGAGTCTCTCTCAGCTTCCTGATCATCATGTGAGCTGCTTCCCTCCGCCACACTCTTCCGCCATGATGTTCCACCTCACCTGGAGCCCAGAGGAGTGGAGCTGGTCTCTGTGGACAAAGACCTCTGAAACTGTGAGCCCTCCTCTAAAATTGTTCTGGTCGGGTCCTTCAGTCACAGCCGCAAAATGCTGACTAACACAATGTGCCCTTGGAGCCCCTGCTGGGCCAGCAGTGGAGTCCCAAGCCATGTCCCTGCTGCCTGGCATCCCCTGCTCTGTCCTGGTCCCTCATGCTCTGACTCCAGTCTCAGCCCCCTAGGGAGGGCAAACCCATGTCCAGCTCTGCTTGGGTTGATGTGGCTCCCTACAAGTCACAGGGGAAAGCAGGTGAGTTGTGTGCAGTGACCTCAGAGCAGGAAGACTTTCTAAGATGGATATCACAACCAAGGAGAAAAGGCAGACAGTGACTCCTAAACAGCAGGACCTAAGTCAGCAGCAAACACAAGGCACAACATGTCTATGTGGGTCGAGTGCCTACAGATAGACAGAGGAAGAACGTTTGTCCCAAGAAACGGATTTTCTTGAATTGAAAGATAGTACGATATCATTAAGAAAAGCAGGACCACCCAAGAGGAAGGCAGTGGAAGGGCTTGAAGGAAGAGCACCGATAAAACAGGAACAAACCAAGGAAAGGCTCCCAGTCCCCTGGGAAGACCATGGAAAGGAAGAGTGTCATCAGGCCCAGGCCGTGACTAGAGTAGGACCTGCTGAGCGAATGAGAACAGCGTGTGGTGTATGGTGAAATGCCAGGCAGTCATGATTTTTGTTTGTTTGTTTGTTTTTGCATCAGGGTGTGAACCCAGGACACTTAATCCCTGAGCACATCCCCAGCTCCTTTTTATATACATGTATTTTATTTTGAGACAGTCTTGCTAAGTTGCTTAACCCCCCACTGAGTTGCTCAGGCTGGCCTCAAACTTGCAATCCTCCTGACTCAGCCTCCCAAGCCACTGGAATTACAGGTGTGTGCCAATGTACCTGGCTGCAGTTTAAATTTTTAAAGAGCACCATATTTATTGGAAGGGAAGTAATCTCCAGGAAGTTCCAATTGTATGTATTTGTATATATACAAATCATAGAATGTATTTATGGGGTACAATGTGATATTTTGATATGTGTAAATTGTGTGGTGATCAAATCAGAATAATCAGCATACCCATTGCTTTAAATATCAATTATCAATTTTGTGGTTCACAATTCTCTCTTCCAGCTCTTTTTTTTAAAACTTTTTATTTGTTTTACTTAGTTACACATGACAGTACAATGACCGTGACATATCACACATTTGAATCAGATGGGGTATAATTTCTCATTTTTCTGAGTATACAGGTTGCAGAATCACATTGGTCCTGCAGTCACGCATATACACACAGTCATGATGATGTCAGTTTCATTCTATGTCCTTCATATCCCCCCATCCACTCCACCAGCTCTGTGGACACATGCATCACATACAGTCCCTGGCTGTGGGGTGGACTTGGCAACCCCCTCCTCCTGCCCAAGGAGCTTTGCGCCCATTCCCTGGGTTCTCTTTGCCCTCCTCCTGGACTTCCTGTATGACCCACTGGCCCCACTTCTGGGCACATGTATCCAAACAAACAGATTTGGGCCCCAGGGACCCCTGCACGCCCCCGTTCACTGCAGCACTGGTCACAACAGCCAGGTAGGGAATCCACCCAAGGGCCCGTGGACAGATGGCAGATCAAGAAAATGGGCATGTGGACACAGTGGAACCCTGCCCTGCTGGGAACATGAAGCTGCTGTCACCTGCAGTCCCATGTGGAGACCACGGGATTGAGTGAAGTGGGACGGCAGGCACAGGAAGAGCTTGGCTTCCACAGGGTCCTCTGCCTGGGGGGCTTATGGGACAATGTCCTCTCTCCCTGCAGAGGCAGGCGGCCTCAGCTGCACCACGCTGGGGGGTCCCTTATCCACTGCCCACTCAGTCTCCCCAGGTCCCCTCTCTCCCTTCTTCTCTACAGATCCTGGTTCTGTGAACTGCTGTCCCCTGCCCAACCTCCTCTGATGAGACGATGACACATTCTGAGAGCAATGACTGTCGCCAGGCTCTCAAATGTGGTTTACTGCCACCATCCTCATCTCCCCTGAGGAGAGGGTCCCCAGCCCACTGCACACATAAGGCAATGAAGCCCAAAGCCACTGGCCTGAACACAGGCTAACTGGTCCCAGCCGGGTCTTCCTGGGGCTCAGCGTGGAGCCAGGCCACAGAGATGGCCCCTCAGACTGGGGTCAGCAGTGCCCTGGGCCATGAGGGCCTTTACACCTCCAGCCTGTGGGGCAGGTGGCCACTGCCACATTTTTATAGTCAGTCCCCACCATGGTTCCAGGCCGGGAGGTGTCTCAGAGCTGACCCAAAAACAAACACCCTCAGCTGAGGGGGCTGAGCAGGGTGTGGCAAGTTCAAGGCCAGACAGGACAGGGGAGGGAGAGGCAACTCAGTGAGGTCTTGAGCAATCAGTGGGACTCTGTCTCAATAAAAAATAAAAAGGGCTGGGGACGTGGTCAGTGGTTAAACCCAAAACAAAAGACCACGTTGTAGTGTGAGGAGAACCCACAGCCCAGAGAAGAGCAAGGACCAGGCCAGGTGGCCAGGGTCTCTCATTTATCCAGCAAAGGGTGGACCTGGGCAGGGATGGACAGAACCTACCTCTCAGAGGGAAGAGGTTGGTGGGGAAGCCAAGGGTCAGGTGCTGACAGAGCAGGCCTGCATGGCTCGCTGTCCCCTCTGCCCCACCTTTGGCCTCGCTGGCCATGGACTGGGGAGAGCGAGTGGGCAGTGGGGACAGCAGTCAAGGCTTCATGGCCGCCCCAGGAGCCGCCCTTGGCTCTGGGTGTTTCCATGAAGGTTCAGACCAGGGAAGCCATAGTGTCCAGTGACCAGGGCACACAACCCCAGAGCAATCCATCTGGTTGTCCAAGGTCCCCACATGCATCACACACACTCTTGTCCAGGTGTCTGCATTCCCTCCTGGCTATAGGGATGGGGAGGTCCACAGTGGGACATTGGCCAGTTGACCCTTCAATGGGTTTATGGCCCAAGATGGGGCTGAAGTGTCAAAGATGATGGGTTTCCCATGCTCAGGCAGCCATGCGTCTTGGGAGACCTGACGGTCACCCTTAGTGGACAGAGGTAGGGGCTGGGCACATGGGACAGGACAGGGGAGGGAGACCAGGCCTTTGGGCAGGGAGGGTCTCCTGGAGGCTGAGGCTGCAGTTGGGAAGAGCTCAGCTTAGGTGACTGGGGGAGGTGGGAGGAGGGGCTCGTCCTGCTCCTCAGCCTCTTGGACTTCTCCTAGTGGCAGGCCAGCTGCCCCACGGAGCCAGGCGCCTATGACCCAAGACTCCCCCGGAGCCTGCGCACCAAGCTCCATGAGCGAGGCCCTCTCCACAGCTGTCTTGAGGCAGCTCCTGCCAACAGAGCCACAGGGGGGCTCTAGGGGCCTTGGTCCCCCGTCAGCAGTGGACCTGGCCATGGGCAGAGGCCTGGATTACAAGGGAGTTGTTTTCCCGACAGCCTCGCCAACCTGAACCAGCAGCCAGGAGAGCTCCTGAAGGGCGATCAGGGCCTTGCACCAGCCTGAGGCAGGGGTGAGGTCTGGGCCTCCTGGAGGCTGTGTCTGAGCCTCAGCAGGGCTGATGGGCAGATGCAGGGACCTGGGAATCCGTTTCCCTGCTGTACTCATAAAGCTTGATAAGGCTGTGCCCGGAGCAGGGAGCCCACCTGCCCCTTGCCCCCAGCTCTGCTGGCACCAAGGGAGGCAGCAGCTGCGGGTGGGTGCTTAGGGCTTCCTGGCTGCCTTCTGGGAGAGGGCTCTGACTGGAGGCCAGACTTCCTCCCCTGGACAGCAGTGGCCACCTGTAAAGTCAACGGCCTGAATTTTCAACCAAGCATCTTCCATCTGTCCCAGCACGCTGGCACGTCCAAGTTGGTCAGCTTTCAGAGTAAATGTGTGTCTGCTAGGACGGCTCCTCGTCATGCTGGCAGGACTAAACTGAGGATGCTTGTCCAACATGCTTTGAAGTCTGGGGTCTGCACAAAACCTTCGCTCAGGTCATCCCACCCCCACCAGGCCACTGGTGGAAGGTGGCTCCTGGCCAGTGTCTGGCTCTGTCCTTGGCAGTCTCCCTTCCAGGCAGGGGTACTCTGAAACTGTCATGGTGGCTGACAGAGCTGCCTGGGAGGACAGCCTGCTCCAGCTCGGGCCGCCTCTCGCCTCGCTGCGTTCACCTGGAACCCATCCACGCTATGCTCAGGAACGGCAAGGGAAGGCCGAGGTTGGACCTTGCTCAAGCCCACTGCAAAGACAGGACTTACCCTGGCCCATGCAGGCCCAGGCCTGCCAGAGCCAGCAGCTGCTCCACATCACGATGGATGGCCTGCTCCCATGCACCCTGCGCCCACTGGCTGCACCCAGGAAAGCCCAGAAGTCTCCGGCCAGCTCCGTGTACTCTGTGTCCGCCCTCCCAGAGGAGACCTTTGGTGGCAAAGCTGTGGCCAGACCTGGCATCAGGGGAGGGGCCTCACAGCTGCTCCCTGGTCCCCTCACCTCTGCTGAGCTGGCAGTTCTGGGAGTCACCAAGGATGGGGTGGGGACACAGGCGGGGACTCATGCCTGCCCCAGGAGCCACCTGCTCTCACACTGGTGTGAGGACCCTCTCTCAGGGTGGCTTCACACCACTGGGGGTGAGCATAGCATCATCAGGGAGGTCCTGCCTACAGAGAGGGTGACAGTCTTGACCACAACAGGGTGTTTCAGGGTCAGGCTCCAGGCCCTCCTGGCCCCTGGGACCCCTCTTGGTCATCTCATCCTCAGGAGCCACTTCTACAGGTGGCACCTGAGGATGGGGACCACCCATTTGTTCAGGAACAAAGCCCAGGAGGAGGGAGGCCCTCAGTGTCCAGCAGATGGACAGACAAGCAGCCCCAGTGTTTCAGCCAGTTTGTCACCATTGTGACCACCCAGCCTGGAGCTGGTGGCAGGACTGCCTCAGGCCGCTGGGATGCGAGCACACCCCTGGCCTCTGCAGAGCTGCCCGACATGCCTGTTCACCTAGCTGCTTCTCCTGGAAGAACATTCATCCCACACTCTCCAGTGTCTGCGGAGGCTCATCTGTTACAGCATCAGGTTGTGGGACACCCCTGGATACTTTGTAGATAAGGTCCTCTCTGGACACTCGGCCTCCTTTCCCAGGCACTAGCCCTGGGCACAACTTGGGCTCTATCCATGGGGAGCTTAGCACTGTCCTCCCCTGGGCAGCTTGGCATAGCTGGCATCGTGCCTCCGTTTGTCCCCATTCAGAACCTGTCAGGTGACCAAGGGCGGACAGACATTGCTCACTTGGTCTCCAGCCAGCACAGCGGGCCTGGTTTCCTCTGTGACTTTCCTGATGGTGCAGGATGGTCCTCCTGGGGCTCCCACAGCTGGAGAAGGACAGGCAGCATGGAGGCTGTGCTTGGCTATGTGCACAGTGGAAGGGCCTGCAAAGCTCTGCCCCTGGAGCCTGCAGGTCTTTGTGACCCAACCACATGGCCCCTGGCTCAGCTCCAGATGCTGGGGATGGGCTTAGAGGTGGTAAGAGGGGAACCACGGCTGGTGGTGGCAAACCTCACCTAATGGCCCCGCATCTCCTGGGCGTCGTTTAAGCTCCAACCTGCTAGACAGGGCTTTCAGACCGGCACTAGGGACCTTACCCTGCTCTCAACAAGGCTCTCTTGGGGCAGAGACAGGTGCAGAGAGACCCCTCACCCCAAATCACACTGAGGGTTGTGCTCAGCAAGCTTTCCCAGCCGCCCTCCTGCAGGAGAGGAGAGGGCTGTCCTTAGAAAGCGCTCTGGCCAGGCGTGGTGGCGCCTGTCTGCAGCCCCAGTGTTTCAGCCAGTTTGTCACCACTGTGAACAAAAGGCCTGACAAGAACAATTTCAAGAAGAAAAGGTTTATTTGGATCTCAGGGATTCAGAGGTCCCAGCCCACCACTGCCTACCCCATTGTCTGGACCCTAGGTGAGGCCCAGCATCATGTGGAAGGGCATGGCCAAGGAAGGCCGCTCAGGACCTGGCAATGGGAAAGCAGAGAGAGACTAAGGTCAGCTCAGAAAATAAGACCCTAAGCCGCTGCCCATGACCAGCTCCTCCAAGCCACCCTGCCACGTCACCGTCCAGTTAATCCCCAGCAGCGAGCAAAGCACTGATTGGTGAAGGCTCTCCTAGTAGCCAATCCCTTCACCTCTGAGCCTGAGTGCCCTGCCCCACACAGGAGCTTTGGGTCACCTCACATCTTGACCTTAACACCCAGTTACTCAGGAAGCTGAGGCGGGAGGATCCTTCCAGCTAGGAGTTCAAGGCCAGCCTGGGCAACACAGCAAGACCCCGTTTAGAAGGTGCTCCAGCCAAGGGTCAGCGTGGGCAGCAAGGCCTTGCCCTGCACATGGAGCCTCCTGGGTGAACACTGCAAGTTCAGAGGAGCAGATGCAGGACCAAAGACCCTGCTCCCTCGGATTTGCCCAGCATCTTCCTGGTTACTTGGTTATGAAAGGCCTCCACTCCCCGGCCCACCCAGACCATCATGCACTTAATCCTCTGAGCCCCTGTTACCCATTTTCCTTTGTTTATAGGCAAAAGAATCTTGGTTTTTTCTTCAGGGGAAATAATGTATCTAACAAAGAATGCACCCTTACAGGTAGGGGTGGCGAGCAACATAATTCTGTCCAACGAGATGTCCATATATTTCTTCTGAGCTCTTGAAAGATTTGATTTACTGATATTAATGCCAATGTTTCTTCTGTCATGCTGTTGGGCAAATGGGTGTGAACCCTGGAGCAACAGCAGCCATTTGTTGGCAAGGAAGAAAAGACCCAGGAAGCTAAAGACCTTGACTTTGGGCCATTGCACCAGTTAGCAAGTTGGATTTCTCCTTAAATAATATTAAATAAACCTCTATATTGTTCAAGACATCATTTTATGAGAGCCTCTTATTGACAACTGAAAGCAATTCCTAACTAGTTCCCACAGAACACATCTCTGAGACCATCTAATGTGAGCCTCTCCTGTCTGCATCTGACTTAAGAAGTGAGCATATTCTCCATTTCACAAATGAAGCAGTCATGGTCAGGAGGATTGTCAGCGCTTCCCAGGGTCACACTGTTCATAAGCAGCAAAGCTGGGACTAAGCTGGTCTCATCTGGCTGTGCATGCTGTGACTGAGACCTGAAGGGAGGAATTTGGAAATGCAGAAGAAAAACCGATTAGTGTTAATAGGTGGAAAACAAGCTGCCCAGAGCTCTGCTTGTTCTGGCCTGAGTTTGGCTGGCTGGTGGCGGGCACTGTCCATCCTGGAGTCAGGAGGGAGCCCCGTGGCTGCTAACGACACCATCCTGATTCCCTGGGAAGCCACTCTGGCAGGTGCTCTCGTGGCCTGGCACCGTCTGGAGGAAGCAGACACTGATGTGCAGGGCAGGACAGGCCAGCTGGCTGGGGGAGCAGCCATGGCAGAGGAGGAAGAGCCCAGGCCTGTCGGGGGGGTTCAGCAAGTGTCCTGGCCCCCAGGGCTCTGAGTGACCTGCTGTTACTTGACACTCTGCATCTGCTCAGCTGCCCCGTCTCTGCCAGGGCTGGTGGACACAGCTTCTGGGAGTGCCCCATCCCTGACCAGAGGATGAGAATGGGATGGTTCTGCCTGCATGTGGTGCCAGGTGCCTGGCCCACTGCCCCGCTGCTTCAGGGGTCCTGGTGTGTGGCAGATGGATGGGTTGGTGGCCAAGGCAGGATGAGGATGATGGCTTGGTCCCTGCTCTGTGACCATCCTGTGGCCTTGCTGTGAGTTCCACAGGTGACGCCTGTGCTCACTGGCCAGCTCTGGGTGTGGAAGGGTGTGATGGTCCTGTTTCCAACAGAGACAAAAGGGGGGTGCAGCTGATACTGGGCCCAGGGCTCCAGGACCCCTGCAGTGGTCACAGCCCAAGTGGACAGGAGAGAAGGTGAGGGAGGGCCAGGGAAGGAGGAGACAGGGGCTGGGGGCTGGGTGAGGGGCAGGGGAGGGACAGTGAGGTGAGGGCAGGGGAGGAGATGGGACAGGAGGAGGCTGGACCAGGAGCTTGGTCAGTGGGGGAGAAGGGAGGGGAGAGGAAAAGGGGGGAAGAGTGGCCCGGTGCAGAGGAACCGCAGGCCCGGGAGCCACACATGGCCTCTCTGCTTACTGGCGTCACAGGCCCCATGGGTAATGAAGAGGCTGTGGACACCATTGAGAGGGACAGGCCTGCTCAGAGCTTGGCACATAGACCAGGTGCTGCAGCCCCGGGCACCATGGCCGTGGTCGGCCATCAGGAATGCTGAAGCTCTGTGGGGGTGCCTCCTTCAGGCACCCCCACCCCAAACAGCAACTGCCCCACCTGGCCCTGGGGTCTGTAGGGTGGTGGGCTTTCCTCAGAGAGGAGGGGCCCCCTCCAGGCCACATTCAGCCCCAGCTAACACCCAGCCATGTGGCTTCCCAACTCCTCCCACCCCAGGTCTGACATCAGGGCTGAGCATTTGGTCCAACTTCCTCCCTTCCTCTGCGGACAACAGTGGGGCTTACCTGTACCAAGGCTTACCTGTGCTGGGGCTTACCTGTGCTGAAGCTTACCTGTGCCATGGCTTACCTGTGTCAGGGCTTACCTGTACCAGGGCTTACCTGTTTGGCTTGAGCACAATCTGAGTCTGACGGCCTCCCGATGTGGCCTGAGGTCATTCTGAGGGACGCATGGGTTTGACCCCACCCTTCTCTGTTTCCCTGTGACTTTCCACAGCTGGGACAGGAGGAGACGCAGCTCCTCCATCTCCCACAGGGGGAAAGTGAAGCCTCTTGTCTCAGCAGAACTGACTTGGGATGTGGTCTGGGGAGGGTGTGGGGACCAAGCTCTTGTCAGACAGGCTGTGGGGACGCAGCCCCGCAGTGCCCGAGGCCCTGTCAGACATGGCCTCTCTTGGGGCCAAGTGTCCATCACAGTCACAGACCGTGCTGTGGAATTCATCCTGAGGGTCCTCAAATCTCTGCCTTCCAGATCCATCTCATGTGGGCCCTCAATGCTGGCCTGCATGCTCTGCCCCCTGCGTCTGCAGAGCTGACCCCCCCAGTCCCTGGTCAGAGCTGGGGACCCTACAACTCCACCCAGCACTCTGCAGTCCCGAGTGCTCATCACTGGGCCCAGTCCACTGCCTGGCCATGCTGGATCCCTCCGCCTGTGCAGATGCCCCAGATGGCCCTGGGGTGGGCTGGGCTGAGTGGACCACCTGCTCGGGGCTCCTCAGTGGACGTCTGCCCGCTGTCACTTGACAGCAGTGCAGGGTGCACGAGCGGCTGATCTGCAGGCAGTTCTAAGGTGAGGCGTGCTTTACCTTATTTGGTTCTTTCTATTTTGGGCTTGCTCGGCTCAGGTGATGGCAGGCGTGGGCTGCCCTGACGGGGGCTGTGGGGCCTGAACCTCACAGAACCTGCCTGGCCCCCCGCCCCGCCCCTCCCACGCCCCCAGTCAGCCTGCGTACCCTCCCTCCACAGCCTCCTCCTGGCCCTGAGTTCCCCTGGAATCCTGAAGCCCTGGAGGCCCGGGGTCCCCACCTTTAGACACATACAAGTCCACAGAGGTTTTGGAATCACTAAGTGGATAAACAAGATGAGGTCTCCCTCTTTGTCATTAGAAAACTGGGCCCCAGCCAGGCAACAAAATGAGATGGTGTCACCCAGTCACAGACCCAGGACCCAGCTCAAATGACCCCACAAAATCCACCTCGTGTCCAGGGCAGCCTCAGCCCATCCAGAGCTACCAGAGGGGGACTAAGTCAGTAGTAACAACTCCCCTGCCAAACTTGGAGCTGTAATTAAAGTGCCCAAAGACAGGCTGGCACCTGTTCAGAAAGTCTCCCGTGGACGTGTCTATGACCACATCAGCCTAACGCCCTGTGCCATCAGGGGTTCCTGCCCATTACTGTGATCACCCCACTGTGGACCAGGGGGCCCTGACCAGTCCCAACCTCAGGCTCTTTAGAATCCCGATCAATACCCAGGGGAGGACAAACACCCCAGCAAGCAGCCCGAGAGAGGCACACACCCCCTCCCAGCCAGCCATGGCCACCAGGGGCAGCATCAGGGTGGCAGCCCTGTAGGGGAGGTGCAGCCAAGTGCCGGGCATCTGTTAGGCCTGGACTCTGCCCTGTGGGCAATGCTGAGCTGAGCAGGTCACCCAGGGAGGCAGGACCCAGGGAGGTGGGACTGGGCCGTGTGTTCTCTGCAGGAAGTGGGTGAGGAGCTATCAGGACAGAACCCTGTCCCAGGGCACCACCCGCCCTGGGCAGAGGCCCAAGGAGCCCCAGGTCTGACCTGCATTGCAGCACTTTTGTGCTGGGAGGATTAGGGTTAGGGTTAGTGTTGGTCCAAGGCACCCAGCCCTGTGATGACCTCAGAAATGTGACATGAGTGTGGAAAACCCCCTTCCTGCCACATGCCTGAGGATGGCACTGGGCAGGGGTGCAGCCTGGAGAGTTGCCAACCACCGTCAGCAATTGCTCCACTAATCTGGACCCTAGAAGTGCCCTCTCCTTATCACTGCTCAGCCTTAAATCAGAGTCCTGCCTGTGGAAGTCCGGAAGGTTGTGAGCTTGTCCTAGTTTTGAATACAGATGCCTTGGACTTGGATGTGGGAAGGACAACATGTGCTTCTGGGGCTCCTGGGGACTAGAGTTACTGTGACCTCCCTCTGTCCCTTTCAGGTGGCCCCCAGAGCCGCCTCCTGAGCTGTCTCCTGACAATCAGGCTGCTCATGCTCAAGGGGTCTTTCCAGGACACCTGCAGAGGGTGTGACCTGATGCTCCCAGGGTGACTGCTGCCGCTGACTGCACCTTCGCTCCTGAGGAAGGTTTGTGAGCACCTCTTCAGCTGTCCCAGTGACACCACAGCAGAGGTGTCACTTTTCTCTATCAGAGAGGCAAGCTAACCTCGAAAGCAAAGGAGACGTGGATCAGAGGGCGTGAAGCTTCTGTTAAGCGCATGAGTAAGTTCTGGGTTCCAACACATGGGTGGGGACTGCAGTTTACCTGCATCCTGCACCCCAAAGTTGCCAAGGGAGTAGGTCGTTGGGTGTTCTCATAAACAAGGGAAAAGACCAAGAGTGAGGTGATGGATATGCTAATTAGCTTGATGGTGCAGTTCACTCTGCGATGTATACATGCACCCCAACACCCCATGTACAGCCTAAGTGTATATAATTTTTGTCAATCATAACTCCATAAAGCCGGGGGAGGAGGATGGGATCAGGTAATGCATGCAAAGTGCTGATCACCCACCTGACACATCCATGGTGATAATCAAGAAGTTGTCATCATCAAGATCACTGGCTTCGCCATGTCATCTCCATGACTGGGGCTCGGGGGCCCTGGGTGCCTGAACTTCCAAAGGAAGACCCTCACACACTAGCTGAGCACCTGAGGCTGTCAGGTGGGATGGCACAGGGCTGCAGGTCCCCGGTGGGTGGCAGGCGCAGGGGTGTCCCTGAGGGTCCGGGACAGCCCCTCCAGCGCTGTGGGGCTGTGCTGAGGCTGTGGGTCGCATCTGTGTCTGACGTCTCCATCCTGGGGAACTCACCTCACTTTGCTGAGAACTAGGTTTATTTTTATCTGTTATTTATTCTCCTGACTCATGAAATTGCACCCTTCAGGATGCCAGAACAAAATGTTTTGTTTTAAAAAAAAAAATTAGCAAAAATGCTGAAAGTGGATGAAAGATGTTAAGCTTCTTTTATCTCCTAAAATATGAATTTAAATACTTTCACTTTATGATCCAGAGAAAGAATTAAATGAAAAATAATCACAGAAAAACATCAAACTCTCACTCCTTCAAACTTCAATTTAAAAAGCAAAACACAAGAATCACTAAGTCACCGAGCACCATCTCTACCTGCAGGGTGCTCCTGCCTTTGGCCAGCAGTGGCTAGGCCAACAGTCCCCCTGCTATGGCTGCTTCTAAGGACTGACAGGCCCTGGGCTTGCGGCAGCAGGAGTGGCAGTGTCCCTAGTCCAGACGCTGATGCTGGGCTCTGTCCAGTGAGGACCTGTTGGCTGATGGCTGCTCCAGCTGCAGCAGGAAGAGCCACAGGGGGGATCGTGCCCCTCACCAGCATCTGTGGGGAGACAAGAGCCAGCACACCCAGGGACACAGGGAAGCTGACGCGTGGGAGTCCACTCAGGTAGGGGCTCCTGGCGGCCAGAGCCTCCACCTCGACACAGGCCCTGAGGGCCCAAAGCCACCACTGGGGCCCAGCACCTGGGTTCCTTTCCAGCCTCATGGTCAGTGCTTCAGAGGGGCCAGGCCACTGCACTGGGTTCTATTTCTAGGGTCACAGGAATCACAGGGGTACAATAGTACAGAGGGGGAGAGCCCGGGCCCCTTCAGGACAGAGGTGACAGTAAAGGGGTTGGTCAGGGCAGCTGCATCCAGGCTCCCCTCCTTCCCAGGAACCCTGCTCCAGTGGTCAGGAGGAGAGGGGACAGCTGTGGTGGGAGGGGTGGCCTGTCACAGAGAACACAGAGCCACCTGCACATGGTGGCAACAGACCACAGTCCATTTTGCTGAGGAGGAGGCTGAGGTGGGCCCAGCCTCCTGTAGCTCATGTTGGGGAGGTTCAGGGCTCCCCTGAGCACAGACAGCAGAAAGGCCAGTGGGAGGGTCCTGGGATGTCAGGACTGGAGGAAGCCCTGGGACCTCCTGTCCACACCACCCTCCGCTGGACAGAGAACCTCAGAGCCAGGGGCCAAGCTAGCTTGTCCAGGGACAGAGGGGGACAGGTAGTGAGCTGTGTGGCCATCAAGCCCTGGAGAAGGGAGGTCTTTCATCTTCCTAGTTGGCCAAGACATGAGTCCCCCTGCACAAGGACTGAGGAAAAGAAAAGTGATGTGGCAGCTCAGAGTCACAGAAAATGAGTGACCACGTAGGTGCCTCTCTGGCCCTCCCACGTCCCCTCTTCTGCAACTGCCAGGAGCTTGCAGGGTGGCTCCCCCCATGGGTCGTCCCCTCTCTTCACAAGGTTTCAAAATGGCCCTCCCCTAAGTCCATCTGCCTGGAGAACCTGCCATCTGCAGTCCTGGGAAGGGAGCCGGGGACCCTTCTTGGGTAAGAGGGAAACCTCCTGTTGCCCATAACTGCCCCTTGCCACCCCGGAGTGACCCCTCCTCCTTGCTACTGTCCTGGAGCCACTTCTGACTTCACTGCCAAATAGACCAGCCTTGGTCCCTGAATTCTTCGGACACCACCATCTCCAGCCCCGTGATCCCTGGGAGACCAGCTGTCCTGAGAGTCCACTGATTCCCACCACAGTAGCAGGAATCCTGGCCCCTCCCAGGCCTTAGAGGCTGGACTCCTCCCCCATTTTATAGGTGCTGCCCCTGGGCAGAGAGGAGGGTGTTTAGAAGGCACAGAGGGAGGGTGCAGGGGAGGGTTGGCTGTGCAGGAGGGCAGTAGGCAGTGGTCGGCAGCCACCCAGGGCCAGGGGGTGGGGACATTGTAAGCTGAGGGGTTCAGGGGGGATTCAGTAAGTGCCTGACCTGGGCTGCCCTGGCCTGGTGGCAGACACCAGCTGGACCAGCTTCTGAGCTCTGAGTATGAGGGAGGACACTGCACGTTGGGGAAGAGGGCTTGAAGGCCCCGGGCACGCCACCTGAGTCTCCCAGACAGACCGGCTCAGCAAGGAGAGGGAAGAGTGGGGCCACTGGACACATGGCTCAGACCCAGACAGTGATGGAGTGGGACAGGCCGTGGGAACCTTGTCCCTGCTCTACCCCACCTGCTTATTGGGATGAGGGGCTGGAAGGGGACACTGGGGACCCAGCTTCTTTCTCGATGCCTATGGTCTCTCCTAACTGGGAACAGACGAGTGCAGGAGGGGCCAGGCTGAGGCCACCACACACCCTTGCTCTATGGGCTCTGAGCCACCCAGGCAGGAGCTGTAAGACGGCAGGCCAGACCAGGGCTCCCTGGACAACTGGGAGGAGCCAGAGTTTCCCGGTGACCTTTACCTCATCAGTACCAGGCATTGCCAGCCAGGGATGCTGGAATCTGACAGTTCAAGTGGCTAGCTGGTCATGCAACCAGGGCACAGCAGAGCCAGAATGCAGACTCGGGCCATCTGAGCCCCAGGTGGGACACTGAGCAGTCTCCTTGGGAAGGTGCCACGTGAATTTCTGAGATTAACAGCATTAAATAGAAGCCCTGCATTATTCAGAGTGGATGTTGCTCCGAGTTTCAAAGACACTGAGTCAGATGAACCCTCTGCATTCTTCTTCTCTCGCAGGACAACCGAAGCCCGAAGCCCCTATCTCAGACTGAAGGTGGCATGTCCTCCCAGGGAGCATGTCATTCAGAAGCCACCTCCCCACCAAGGTCACAGAAGGACAGGGGTAGAAAGCCAGCCTAAAATGCCTCCCACCCCCAGAAAGGCAGGAGGGGAGGGCGCGTGAGCTGGCACCAGAGCAGAGCTTCAGGCAGCATCCATGGGTTCTATCTGAGGCCTTGGTGGCCCTGCTGCCATTGCTCCTGGTCACTGGGCTTCAGTGAAAGGCTCTCAGGCCATTGCAAGCTTGAAAAGCCAACCCCCCCTCCCTGCACCACTTCCTAGATTTTAAATGAATAGAAGCCCTCATAGGAAAGCCCACATGTCCAGGAGAGAGGGAGCCGCAGGTGCATTGGGGGTTCCAGTGGGGGGATCAGGCGGGGCTGGAGCGAAGACCTCTTCCATTGCAGACACACAGACATGTGCTTCAGCCACAGCAAGTCCCCTCACAGCACGCAGTGCAGTGGCCCTGCTGGATGTGGACAGACCAGGCCCCAGCAGCCACCCCTAGCCCTGATCTTTGCATCTGTGAACTTGAGATTCTGTGTCCTGACAGGAGTTGCCATGAGGGACAGTGTATCCTCCAAGAGGGCACGGGCAGGCAGCTGGACTGTGCTCCCTGCCCAGGCCAGGATGCCCTTCAGTCACAGGAACATCCCTACTGGGTGTTTAGGTTTCTCCCCAAGGATGCTGGTGTCACTGGGGCTGATGGTGGTGCAGGGCTGTCCTGAGCACCCTGTGCTGTGGCCACAACGGGGTGTGCCCAGGCACCCTGATGACAAGGGCAAAGGGCTCCTCCCCAGGAGAAGGGCACAGGGCTCGGGCTGGAGTCACACAGGCTGCCTACAACTGCCAGCCTGGGTTTTCCTCACTTGGATGTGAGAGTCACCAGGTCCAAGTGGGGACATGAACGGACTATGTGGCCCCTTCCCTGTCACAGCTCAAGATGTTGCTGCTCACTACAGACCTCAGCATGATTTGTGGGCCCTCGGATGCCATCATCTGTGGCTCAGGTTACAGTAGGCAACAGGGGCAGAGGGGAGGGCTGTGAGCTATGTCAGAAAGACAGGGCTGCAGAGTCAGAACAGGAAAGTCCTGGGAGGGTGGCATCTGTCCCCAGGGGCCACCGGGTGCCCAGGGTGCTTCAGACTGTCATCTGTGTCCTTTCATGTCCTTTGCAGGAGCCCTGGCCCCCCATGTTGAGCTCCTAGGAGATGGGCTTCCAGAGGAGATGAGGGTTAGCCGAGGCCATGGGGGTGGGGCCCATGTGACGAGATCAGCCTTCCTAGGAAAAGACTCCAGAAGCTCTCTCCCTCCCCTTCCTGTGGGACACAGCAGAATGGTACCCTCTGAAAGCCAGGACGGGGCCTTGCCGGGGCCACCCTGCTGGCCTGACCATAGACTTCAGCCTCCAGAGCATGCGACAGGAGGCCCCAAGGTGGTGGCCAGTATCATGGATGTTTGTATTGACAGCTTTCTGGAAAGGGACCTGCAAGCCGATCAGGAAGGGTGAAGGAAGAGGGCCCTGGAGGCAGAGCTGTGGATCACAGCCCCTCAGGGGCAGTGTGGGCATCCTGGAGGCCACCCATGCTAAGAGGCCAGCTCTCCTGGGGGCTCTGGGGGCACCGGCTAGGTCTGGGTGTTCACTAGCAGGTGCCTAGGTGCAGGGCTGGGGGGCTTGGGGGAGGAGTGTGGGGTCTTCAAGCCATGGCCACGGGGAGGGAGGGGTGTGCTACAGGAGGCAGCAGGGAGAGGCCATGGAGCCAGCCAGGCTGGCTGCAGTGGAGTTTGTGGCTAGAGAGGACTTCAGTTCCACCATCACCCCTGGACTCCCTGAGGAGACCAGAGGGACCAGGCACATTGCTGAGTGCAGAGAGGCCTCTCCAAAGCCCCAGCCTAGAATGTGCACTCGGTGCCTGGTGCCTGCCCCGGGAGCCAGTGTCTCCAGACAGGAGGAGGGCTCCAGAGTCTTCACTCCACAGAAGGAATCTTCCATGAAGCACCTGGATGCAGGACAGAGCCATGACAATTTCTGGGCCACCATCCATGTACTCTGATGAGGATCCCAGCCCCTGTGCGCAGGAGAAATGATTTGGACCTTACTTTTCCACCCCAGATGGGGGCTTATTTGGAAAATGTTAGATTGTGATATAGAATGTGACTTGGGGTTCTGGAGGGACTGGCTACCTAGTCCCCTGAGTTACAGGGACAGTCGAATGTCACTCCCTCCCTGCCTCCTTCCCCAGCTTGCTTCACTCTGGGAGCAGTGGACAGTGACTGGAGCCACTGTGGTCTTAATCATTGCTGCCACATTAATCTACTCGCCTGAGTGAAGGGGGCTGGCAGACCATGCCTTAGTCAGGAGCAGGTGCATCTGTCCTAATGGGGCACAGCAGCCACCACAGAGCCTGGGGCTGGGGAACTTCATTAATGAGAGCAGAACAACCCAACTCTGAACTTGAAAATCAACACAGAACCTGGGCTTCAAATACATACCAGATACGTCTCCCATCCACCATTCTACTGTAAGGGAATGGAACATGCTTCCAAAGTTGTTTCTACATATTTAAAATCCTCCTGGAATGTGAGTTCCTTTCCTCTGTAAGTTACAAAAAAAGTCAATTTCTCAATTATGTGTGGTCACTGAGAGTACCACCCAGGGATGTCTTCATGAGAACTCCTAATGCGGGTAACGGGCCAAATCGGCCAAGGGTACATTTCTTGAAGCCGGAAAAAAGGGTTTGACACAGGGACTTGGGAACATAGTTCTTCAGTCCATAGCAACCCAGACAGGTAGAGGGAAAAGGTGGGCAGGGAGGCTTCCCAGAGGACCCAGCTTCATGGGGCAACAGCCTCCCTTAAGTTCTGGGTAGCAGGGAGAGGTCGTGATGGAGGACACTGGACTGCATCAGCACGTGTGTGCATGTGGATGTGGAGTGTGCAGGTGTGGGCATGCGTGTGCTCGTGTGCTCAGGCACAGGTAGGGAGGGGTGCTCAGCTGGGGACCAACCCTACAAGCTGAAGTTGGGGTTGGAAAGAGGAGGCAGGAATAGAAGAGCCACCGACAGGCCAGACAGAGGAGCTGGGGGTTGGCCTTGAAGGTGGCGGTCCTTGCTGCAGGTGATCTTAGGAGACTCTGGTGGGATGTGGAGGTGTGCAGGCCGGAAGCCAGGAGGGCAGTCCCTGGGTGCGCTGGAGAGCAGACTGGGGCTGGGTGAGGGCTGGGGTCATGCGCACAGAGGCTGCAAGGGCTGCACCGCTGCAGCCATCTGTGGCCAGGTCCTCCAGGGAAGGGGATGGTATCCCTCACCTTCCAAAGCCCTGTGCCTGGCCCAAGGCTGTCCCCACCACCTGCTCTTGACCTGACGCAGCTACCTGGAATTGTCCCTTCATTGTTAACACCTGTGTGATGATTAATTAAGAGCATTGTAGATGTCTGAGCTCTGGAACTAAACATTCCTTGCTATTTTGTGTGGACATCGCTTTGCTGAGGGTCACTGGCCAGCCCAGGATGTCTCTGTCCTATGGTTCCCCTCCCTCCTGGAACAGGTACCTATATCTGGGGGGGGTTGCAGCTTTCTCAGGAGGTAAGTCCTGCCAGGTGTGACCCTCTGATCTGAAGGATGCACCACAGTTGGAGTCACAGTGTGTGTCTCTTTGAAGACAGAACCACTTTCCTCTGGTTTCCATTCTCGCCATGTTCACACGCTGCTGCTGTGAGACATTTTCTCCTAAGTAATCTGGATGCGTTTACAATCTTCTCTTCCCTTGAATTTTAGGGCTCTTCCCTGAGGCACCTTGATACTTGTTTTTATTTATCTTGATTGGGATTCATGGCCTCGGTGTCTGGTAACTCCTGGGGGTCCTGAGCTCCAAGACGCCCTCCTCGGCCATCCTGCCTATGTTCTGTCTCCACTCTCCCTCCTCCCCTCTTCCATGCTCTCCTAGAAGTCACCACAGTGACTCTTCATGTCACTCCCCTGCTCCTCTGAATCTTCTCTTCCTATTTCCCATGTCTGAGTCACACTGCGTACTTTGGACCATTTACTGGGACCTCTCGTCCACTCTTGCTGGCCCCAATCCTCATTGACGACTTCCGCTCAAGGCACCCATTGACAGCGAGGTCTGGTCAGCGAGCGGCTCCACCCTGGGTGCTGAGTGAGGGCCGCTGGTCTTCTGCTGGAGTCACCTCCTTCCTGCTCTACACAGGCAGCGGTTTCTGCAGACAGGAACACGGGCCGTGTCCCTTCACAGGCAGGGTCCAGGCCTGGGCTGCTTCTGTCTGCTGGTTGTTTGCTGGCTCCTCTCCCCCTTGCTGTGTTTTATTTGACTTCACTACTTCCAAGATTCCTTGGGTTTCTTAGAACCTATGGAGGTCACAGGGGGTGGCTGGAGAGGACTGAGTCCCTGGGGGATGTGTGTTTGCCCCACAGTGTGCCCGGCGGTGACCCCGACTTGGCGAGGGGCTTCCCATTCTCCATGGCTCCTGCCATTTTATTCCCAGGACCTGGGAGGACAACTTTCTGGAGGTTGGAGGTGGGTGGGATTTTTCTCTCCTAGCTCACTGTTCCCTGAGGGGTACCAATTTCACAAGGGTTCAAGTGACAGGTCACCTGCAGCCCTTATGGTCCAGTCTCCAGAGCTCCTGGGACATAGCGCACCTTGGAGACCAGAGGGTCCTCCACCTCTTCTCACTGGCCTTGTGCTGTGAGGCTCTCCTGTCCTCTTCTTAAGGCTTCATGGGACTCTGGGAAGGTGGACGTGAAGTCCAGCCCCGCCTGTTGGCATGCAGGAGGCTTCCAGTGGAGTTACTCACCACTGTCCAAGCCGTAAGTCCCTCTTGGCATCACTCACTCCTTTGCTGGGATCCTCTCACATGCTACTGAAGTGCAGAGACCACAGCTATCCCAGCCCAGAGCCTCCTGCGCCCAGCTGGGCCCCCAGGGGCCTGATTTCAGAGTATGAGCCTGTCCTCCTCCTTTGCCCGTAGCTGCTCTGCAGGCGGAACATAGCTGAAGAGGTTCTCCTCTATCATGCTGAGAGCCTGAGACTCCGGCATTCTAAGTGACTGCTGTAATCACACAGCTCCTAGGCAGCTTACAGGACACCTTGACTTTCTTCCTGAGACCGGGATTCCACACTCTACACTTTGGTGCACAGAGCTTCGTCTGTGTGCAGGCAACAGGGCATATTTATGTCCCCACCTTAGCTGGTGCATAATAAATTGCAGGGTTTACAGCCCAATCTGCTCATTCCCCACTGCTTTTTTTTTTTATTTTTTGGAAAAGTTTTTTTTTTTTTCCCATTTAATACAAGACTTTCAAGGATTGAGATGCAAGCTTTTTATGCAATTAAATCCAATGTTAAAATTGGTAATACATAATTTACACAGATTAACATCAAAACAATCATCTATTTAGATATGCTTTTGTAAAAAGGAAATATATTAGCAGCATTTATATTTTCTGCAATCACACAGCCTACAGACATGCAGACTAACTCTGTATCTATTTGCAGTGATGTAGTGCTTTGCCCCTCATTTCAAACACCAAAACCCACCTGGCAGCTGGGGGTTCTTTTTATTTCATTATTATAAAATAACTGAAAAATAAAAAAAGGCATTAATTTCTACACCAGTAAGAAAATACAAGTTTTTGCACTTACCTAACATTTGATTGTCTAAAAAACATTTCGGTTTTTAGTCTTTCAACAAAAGAAAGATAAAATGACAGAGCGTAGTGTCTTTTGCTTCTGTTCTTGCATTTTACAAAGTTTTTTCTTTTTTTAAAAATTTTAGTCCTCACTGCTTTTAACACAGAGTGGCTACTGCGTTCTCCTTTGGAGGAAAAGTTCTTGGAAACTTCCTGAAAAGTTTCTGCAAGGATAAAATTTGACAAGCAGTGCAGGGGTTTAAAATGGACCATCATATCCAATGACTTTGACCAGAGAGCTGGCAACTGCACTCCTCATCTCCTTAGGTCTCTGCTCAATTTCACCTTGTCAGTCAGACCTTCCCTGATGGTCCTGTTTAAAGCCGCAATCCAGCCTCGACCTTGGAGCAGGCAGCACCGTGCCTCAGCTTTATTTTTATCTGTAATTTTACCAGCCTCTGACATGCTGTATATTTTGCATGTCAATGTCAATGTCATACCACTGGAGGACGTGGCTGGGTGCTGGGGACTGTATACATGAAGCTGAGGCCGATGCCTGGAACAGAGGGACCATGTTTTAATAAATGAGTGGGGAGGACAAATGTGGCCTGTTCTTCTCAATATTCCAACTGAGACTCACAGCCACCTTTTGAGGCAAGGAGATGTCAGTGGCGGGCACACTCGGCTGGCCAGCAGCTGACCCAGGGACTCCACACTGCTGTAGTTCACTTCTCTGACCCTGAGTCTTGGGGGGATGACACTCATGGCCTCTGTGGTTCTTGCAGGCTGCTTGTCCAGTCCTCACTCAGTCAGAGGCCATTGAGGACCTGGAATGTCCCCCCCAGGCCCCCGTGTGCAGGTGTGGTCCCCAGCTGCTGGTGCTTCAGGGGCAGTGGAGGTTTAGGACCTCATTAGGGAAGCAGGGCCTGGGGGTGTGCCCTGGAAGGGGACATTTTTCCCAGCCCCTTTCCCTTCTCTTTGGCTTGCTGGCCACCATGAGGGAAGCAGCTCTGCTCCAACACACCCTCCCTGACACGGCTGTGTGCCACGCCACAGCCCAGAAGCAATGGGCACAGCCCACCATGACCAGAACCTCTGAAATCTGAAATCCAAGCCCAGGTAAACCTTTCCCCCTAAGTATTTTCTCTCTGGTCTTTTTTTTACAGCGATGGACAGCTGACCAACACAGATGCCCAGGGGACTCTGGGAGTTACAGCATCAGACTTCGTGGGCAAAATGGTGGCCAGCTGAAAAGGCAGCAGGCACTGCCCCTAGGTGTGCCTGCAGAGGCAGCATGGGGTCAGGTGGGGTCAAGGGACACTGTCCCATCCAGGAGGGATCCATGTTTGGTTCCACCCCTTCATTGCTGTGGCTGTGGGTGATGAACGGAGCCCTGCCTGACCTAAATTTTCCAACCTGTAATCCATCAGGCAGTTCTGAGACCTGAGACACTGAGTGATTTGGGGACTTCTTGCCTCATGACACATTTTTATCAACTGGTGGACAGATTTCCTCCATTTTCCTCCTGTGTGTGCACATGATGATTCTCTGTCCCTATCACTCTCTCCCAGCCATGATTTACAGCCACAATGTCATCCTTTGTCCTTCCTTCTCACTGACACGTGTACAGAAGCACATGCACACGGCAGTTCATGAAGCCCCTCGTAAAGATCCCCAGACTTTCTCTACCACCCCTTGATAAGGGTGAAAATGACCACAGCACCCGTCAAGGGCTGCCTAGTGCCAGGGTAGCACACCAACCAGGGTCCATTCGTCACCTGGGCTTTCACAAAACATTAATTGTTCAATATTATTCTCATACCTGCTCAAATGATGAGAAAATCCAGCTCTTCACAACGTTATGGGAGAACAAACCCCTCTTCAGTGTTCAGAGGCTCCGTCCCGTACACCCCAAATAACCTCCAGGTACTAAGGACAGCCAGGCACAGAATGGCTCAGGACAGCTCTTGGTGGCCCAAGAGCCTGAGCAGAGGAATACAGAATGGACAAGGCAAAAGCACTTCTCAGGCTTGTGTTCGTTCTGGCCAGTACAATAGAAGAAACACTTTTGCAAGATTTGGCTTTAAGGGTGCTATGAGAATTTGAAACTCTCAAAATAATAAACCAAAATATATCAGTATTCATTATTTGTTCTCACCCTATAAAATCCACATGTTCCACCGTATAGGTTTTCTCAAACACAAGTCATTTGAAATTCCCAGCCAGAGAAAGAGCTAAGAAAGAAGGGTCTAAAAATGAGCTGCAAACCACGGACACACATCTCCATACACAAACGTGCATGCAGGCACACACACGCAGGCACACACATGCAGGCACACACATGCAGGCACATGTAGGGTTGGGATCCGGTCTGGGGCCATTGGTTTGTGAGCAAGTGACCCGTGAAGGGGGAGAACCACTGCCCGGTGAATCTGGCATCTGTTGCAAGGGCATCATGATGAAGATTTTGCAGTACATCCAGCTGGGCCTCCCATCCTCAATATTCAGATCTCGTTCTCAAGTTTGAGGCACTGTCTGGAAATGCTCGTCTCCCTGTTGGTTTCAAGGATTCATTCCTGCTGGGAGTTTCTGTCACGTAGCTAAGTCCTGGAACCCCCTGTTCTCTCTGGAATATTGAGAATATCTGTATTGTATTTCTGGGTGGCAGGACCTGCTAAATCAAGTGGGAGGTGTCTGTGGAGCTCTCCAGGGTGCTGATGTGCCTGCCACAGCGGGAGACCAGAGAGTTCCAAAAATGTCACACCAAGTCTAGCCCTTGTCATCTCTTCCTATTAACCTGGTGTTCTAAGACAGAGCAGTTCTGACAGAGGCTGGATTTATCAAGCACTGTATATTAAGTCCTCGATATTTTCTTGGTAAAAGTTATAAGCCTCTGGCCCAGCCTTATCTCTCCAACATTCAGTAAGTTCATCCTTCTCTGGTTTGATTTTGGGAACATGCTGACTTCCCTAACTCTCTGAGAGGCATATTTCATTCTGGCATCTTAGATCTCGACTAGCACAGTGCCTGGCTTCTCTGTGTACTCAAAACACCCTGGAACTGGAGTCCCAGTCATGAGAATTCCAGGGTGGTGGTCCAGGTGCAGGGACTATCACAGAGCTGTGCAAAGAAGATGCTGTTATTTCCCAGGGAAGATGCCCACTATCAGCCACCTAAAGTCCTTCAACACCACTGCTTGCCTCTCTGCTCCCTGGGGGCAACTTGGTGGGCCAGTGGGGACCAGTGTGATGTCCACACCTCAGTGCTGGGGCTTCAGATGGCTCCCTGGCTCCCTGGCAACCTCCTCTGTCAGTCTTCCTGCCCCAGCAGCCCTTAGAGAGTAACTTACATGCACTGGTTTAAGTGGGTTGAGGGAAAACCCTGCTCCCACTATTTTCTGAATATTTGAAAAGAAAATCAAGAGGCTTTTTGAGTCAGCTTTTGCATTGCTGTAACCAAAAGCCCCGACAAGAGCAATTTTAGAGGAGAAAAGTTGTCTCACAGTTTCAGAGGTCTCAGTTCATGGTTGGCCAACTTCATTGCTGCAGGTCCAAGGTGAGGTGGAACATCAGGCAGAAGATTGTGGAGGAGGAAAGCAGCTCAGGACTTGGCACCCAGGAAGCAGAGAGAGAGCTCTGTCACCAAGGACAAACTGTAATCCCCAAAGACACACCCTCAGGAACCCACTTCCTCCAGCCTCACCCCACTGAAACCCAGAGAATCACATCAGGGGACTGATGCACTGATTAGGTTAAGACACTCATAACCAGGGAAGGCTTGTCTCTTCCTCCAGTTTGCACATGTGAGCTTCTGGGGACACCACATATTTAACCATGGCAGAGCATACATTAGTGTTTTCTCCAGCTGAGTCTGAGGAACCAGTGAGGATTTCCAGCCCAGGAGAGCCACCGGAGCCAAGGAGCTGGGCTGTGAATCCAGACCAGCCATCCCCTCCCTGAGCACATGATCATTGGAATGCCAGGAGGATGTTGTCATTTGTTAGTTTGTCTCAGGGAAAATGTTTTCTGTTCCCCAAAGTCTCTCATTCCTCATGGCATGGCCTCAGGCATTAAAGTGAGATGTGCTGCCCCTTCCCTAGCCTTCCTGAGGAGCCGTTTTATAACAAATCCCAGTCATTATGCATCTGGGGGACACAGGACAGCTGGGGGACACAGTCTCTGCCGGGGGCAGAGACTGAGGGTACCTGGAGGTCTCTGGGACAGAGGCTTGTCCTGAGGCTGACCCTTGAAACTAGTTTGATGGCTCCACAGTGGCAGCTCTGCAGGCCAGGTTTGTGAATGGGAAGGTGGCCTGAGGGTCACACCAGGGAGAAAGGCACCAAGTGGCAGAAGAGAGTGGCTCTGTGCTCACCGCACACACACTGCACCCATTCCCCTGGCTGCGGCCACCTGCAGAAACAGCCGCGATGCTGCGCTTCATGGTCTGCATCAGGGTGGACTGTAAGGCTGCATGGCCTGTGTGAGCCCTCACGTGCTGGTACACTTGCACACCATGTTGCCCTCAGGCACACACAGGCACACACTCCGCTGAGCAGAGACTGTGGGTCAGAGGATCTGTGCTGTTTACGATCCTTTTTACAATGCCACAGAATTCTGCCCGAGGTCTGTTTGCTGTGCTGCCGAGGGGTCCCTGGGGCTGCTGGAGAATGAACTCACTCCAGGAAACAGAGACAGAGCAAGAGGCAAGAGAGGAAGGCAGTGGGGGGAGGGAGGGCGTGGTTCCACCGCCTCTGCACTCAGGCCCTCTGCCAGAGCCCTGAAGCTGTGCCCCTCCTCATCTCCAGGGGATTGTTCTTCTTCAAATGACTAAAGAGTAAATGCCATCAGAATCCAGGCACACTTCCACTCTGCCTGGGAATGTGCAGGGGTGAAATGGGAAGCATGTGTCCCTGGCTCTCTCCTCTACAAATTGTTTATTCTGTAGCCAGTGCTTCAAGTTGGGCCTGATGCATGGCTGCCCCTGAGCCAAGTCCCATGATGTTTGGGCACAGGCCTGGGACCCTGGTCAAGGCCTACAGCAGTGTCAACACAGGTGATCAGATCAGCCATGTGGCCTGAGGCTGCCCCAAACAGCCTCCATATCCTAGAGGAGGTCAGTGTGTGTCCCATGTCCCAGAAGCCCATGGCAGGCCTTTGTGAGGCTGTGGGCAGTGGCAGCGCTGGGCTCTCTGGGGGCACTCACACATGCTCAGCTGCCTGGAGAAGCCGAGGGCCTACGCTGCCCGCCCCGTGTGCCTGTAGGAACCCCAGCACCCTACTCTGTCCTCTTCATTAGGAGTCCTCCCATTCAGCGAGGCCTCTTTCCTCACCACGGCAACCTTCAGTTAATCTCACTCACCTTAATTACTGCAGCACTAAATCAATACTCAGTGATTGAGTCAATCATCTAATCTTCCTGGGCTTTAGGGATTGTTTAGAGTTGATCCCCGGCCTCTACAGTGAAAAGATGGCACTTGGCTTCCCGCTAAGCGGCTGTAATAACTGTCTGATGGTCCCCTAGAGATGGCTCACCCAAGATCAGTCTCCATTCAGCTTGAGTGATGTCTTTTATTTCTCTATTCTCTATCCCCCAAACCCTAGCACAGCTTCTGGCCAAGAGTGGGGGCTCAGGGGGTTGGTTGCATTAGTTTGTGCTCTTGGCCTTGATCCCAGTGTCTGCCACAGCCAGCACACCCCTGCCTGGACACCTGTCTCCTGCGCCCTTGGGCTTTGCCTTGTGACTTGAGCAAGCCTTACCTGTCTCCACACTGAGTCCCTCAAAGCACAAGCAGGTCTTAGCGCTCTTCAAAACAGAGCTGAGGCCAATCTCTGCCTTCACATTTCTCTCCCCAAGCCCTCAAAAGCCACTGATCCCAACCTACTGGAAATCACCCCTTGTACATAGATACATTTCTTCTCCAAATGTTCTCAAAGTTTAATCTCTGTCTGCAGATAGAGTTCCTGTATTAAATGACAAAATCAAAAATACGACCTTTCAGAATGTGGCAGAAGGTCGTAAATCAGTGCAAGGGGGAAATGTGGGTGGGGTCAGGGCCAGGATGCCTGTGTGGCCTGGCTGGAGGGTGGGAGCTACACAGGAAGTGGGGCAGGAGGGTCAGGTCCCCGGGCTGTGAGGGGCAGGCCACTCAGTTGCCCACCTCCAGATCTCAGGTCAAGGACTGGAAGTGCCTACAATGGCCCTGTTGTACATCCTTCCCCTCGATGCACATGTGGGTCCTAAACCCCATGCATGAGTAAACCATTGGGCACAGTCGGCAATGCCCCTGGGTGCAACACACAGACATCTACTCTGAGCCAGGGGTCGGCCAGGGGCTGGGCCACCTCTTACCCTCTGTCCAGTGAAATCCCACAAGATGGGCAAAGCCAACCTCTGGACACAGCAGAGGGCCTGGGGGATATTGTGTGGGGCCCAGAAAGGCCTGGACTTGCAGAGCCCTGGGTGCTGGCCTCAGCAGTGGACAGTGGACCCTGGAGCCTCGCGTGACACAGCATGAGCCCTCTACTCCCCTGTGTGACCAAGGAGGTGTGTGTGCTGAGGCTGTCTCTGTCCGGAGGCGAGGTTCCCAGCTTCTCTCAGTGAGTCTGTTTGTTGATTCCTTCAGAAGCAACGCTGTCATTTTAAATCAAATTGTTGCCGCTGTGGTTTCGTCACCGTGTGCCTTAATTCACGGGAATCCAATTGCGCTCCCCCCGGGAGGCTGCTTAATGTGGTGTCAGAGCTGAATAAATAATCACAGACACATCAGGTTCCCACGTCCACCGCTTCAGGGAGGCCACTGTCTAGCCTGCCTGATCCCTGACTCCCCGGCCTGCTGTGCCCGGGGGAGCCAGGCCCTGAGGCTGGTCTTCTCCCTTGTGCTTCGATGGCTGTGGAAGCCCCTTGCTGCTGTTGGCCTGAGCTGTCCCTGATTTAGACTTGGAGAGTCTCCACAGTTACAGCAGGTGGGGTTTGGTGGTCCATCCCTCCGTCCAAGGATGCTGAACCTAAAGCCAGAAGAGCCAGGCTGCCTGCCTGCCCGGAGAAAACTGGGGCGAGGGTCCCCAGAGCCTGGGCTGAGGTGGCCAAAACAGGGAGAGCTCCTGGCTCTTTTGAGGGGGTGGGGTGCAACCATGGGCCATAGGAGGCTATGGGGGACAGGGACTCCGCCTCCTAACTCTAGCTATGCAGCAAAACAAGGATAAGGGGCAGCCAGGAAACACCTCCGTGGGGATGTCCCTGTAGCAAATGTGGGCTTGGGTGACAGGAAGGTCCTGACTCAGGAAACAGGAGCAAAGGTTCCAAGTCTGCTCCACTGAGGCCCAGGTTAGCAAACTATTTCTGATTTTTAATAATGGGGATTAAAAGTAACCCAGAGATAGAATCACTCCCGCAGCTGTGCACAGTTGCCCAGCAGATTGGCCTCAGGTTCCCCCTGCATACTCCACGATTTCCCTAGATGTTAACCCTTTGCTGGGTCGGGTGTGGTCGCTGCCCCCAAGCAGGAGCAATGACCCTGAGAAAACAACCAGATGTGTGTACTGCTTTAGCTCCCAGGGACAAGTTCCTAACCCAGGACCCTGCATGAGAGTCAGCAGCAGGGGGCACTGCGAGAGCTCAGAATGGCAAGCAAAACATTGGGAAAAGAAGGAGCCAGTAGTGACCACTGAGGCCTCCTCTGGATGTGCCTGCAGGACACACACTTAAAGTCTACACAGCTTCTGGGTTTCATGCCCCTTTTTTCCCATCCCAAGATAAGCAATTACACAACATCAAAAAATAGTTTTTTCAATTACTTTAAAAAAGAAAAACAACTTTAGGCATCATCAGGGTTTGGGCCTTGAATGACCTGAAGACCCTCATTTTGAAGGCTTGGTCCCCACCTGAGGTGCTATCAGGATGTGCTGGAGCCTTTGGGATGTGGGGTCTTGTGGGAGGAAGTGGGTCCTGCAGGAGTGTCCCTGAGGGGGTGTGGTGACACCAGCCCCTTCTCCTCTTTGCTTCCTGGTGGCACGCCCCCTCCCACCCTGAAGTCCTGCCCCACCACAGGCTGAAAGCAATGGGTGGTGACACAGGACTGAGACAACTGAGACCAAGAGCCAAATTAAAGCCTTTCTCCTGTAAGTGGATTATCTGGGGACTTTGTCACTGCAACAAAGCTGCTAGCATGGCCACCTGCACATGCACGTCCTCCTGAGGAGATAGCCCATCAATGTCTCCGACGCTGAGTGGCCCTGAGTCGCCCCCGTGGAGCCCAGGCTGCCCTGCTCCTTCGATGGTCCACACGAGCCACACTGGGCAGGGCGCCCCTGCAGACGAGACCCCGAGTAGTGTCATATCCCACTGGTGTCCCTAGAAGGCACCGAGGGATGGATTACCCTGTAACAACAGGAGTCGGAGACAATCACCGTCGACTTCTTTAGGTGTGGCCTGGTGACTCCAAAGACGGGAAGTGACAGTGATAAAGACACACTACGGGGTGTTAAATCGCATGGCAAGGGACATCCTCAGCATGAGGCATGCCCCCAGCATGAGCTGGGCTGCAGGGTGGAGCAAGAGCACGGGGCACCAGGCACGCCTAGGGCTCAGCGAGGACCAGACTGGGCCCGGGGCTGCAGAGACTCCAAGGTCACGCTGCTCCTCCTGCATCACCCTGAAGTCTGTAGGCAGGACCGTGGCCAAACGTGTGGCCACATGTGGGCTGCGTCCAGGGTGCTTTGTGCTCTTTGTCCTCCCTGTTTAGCTCCAAGCTCTGCAGACCAGGGGCCCCTCTGGGCCAACTGAGGGACATCAGCACCAAACCTGCTGGCCCAGGGTCACAGGGGCCCTGAGTCCTGCTGGGTCCTGTGAAACTGCGGACAGAACAAGAGGACAGAAAGGAGGAGGGGAGACCAGGAATGACAGGAAGCCAGAGGCTCCACTTTAAGAATGAAAGGTGCAGGTCAGCCTAGAGGATGGGCAGGCTGAGGAGGGAGCCTGCAGT
The DNA here is from genome assembly GCF_001458135.2 of Marmota marmota marmota. Classification (NCBI taxonomy): domain Eukaryota; kingdom Metazoa; phylum Chordata; class Mammalia; order Rodentia; family Sciuridae; genus Marmota; species Marmota marmota. Next base: position 88,419 of record NW_026007143.1, read on the forward strand.
GGCCGGAGAGGCTGCCGGGAGGGGCCAAGGAACAGGACCAGGAGCATTCAAGCAGGGAGTGCTAGGAGAATGACCATCACCCAGGAAACAGGACCTTAGCAAAACTGACCAAAGGGTGATGAGGCAAAATGAAAGAGGTGGCTAGCCACCAAGAAGGTCACATGGGGCCTGGATCCTCCCTGAGGTTCCCCCTGGACCTCAGACCCACGTGTCCACCTGAACATTTTCCCTGGGGCTTCTCAAAGAAATGTGAGCTGACCCTGGAACTCTGGTGATGTAATGGCCCCTGTCCTCACCCAGCCTGACCCTAGGGCCATTCAGTGAGCACCACCACCTGGCCACTTCCCAGGCTGAGGAAGCTACCTCTGAGAGCTCCCTCCCTGTCCTTGGCTCTCACATGCAGCCTCCTTCTATTTCTTCGTGGGTGTGGGATTGTCACCATCTCTCTCCCACCGTCTCCCACAGGGGCAGAAGTATGCATGGGCACCCCTGTGTGGTGGGATGGGCTGCCCAGCCTCCCTTGCAGTTAGCCGAGGTCACACACCACTCTGGCTAGTGCTCTGAGAGCACGGTGGTGTGTTTTCTCCGAGCAGAGGTGACCGGTGCATCCCAGCATCTCCTTCCTGCAGGGCGTGGGGTGCTGAGCTGGACTGCAGGGTGGAGCAAGAGCACGGGGCACCAGGCAGGCCTAGGGCTCAGCGAGGACCAGACTGGCACTGGGTCTGCAGAGACTCCAAGGTCACGCTTCCGACCTGGCTCTGCTGCCTCATAAGCTGGGATTATCGTATGGTAAAAGTAATTAAGAAGTGATGAGGGCTAGGGATGTGGCTCAAGCAGTAGCACGCTCGCCTGGCATGCGTGTGGCCCGGGTTCGATCCTCAGCACCACATACAAAGAAAGATGTTGTGTTCACCAAAAACTAAAAAAAAATAAATAAATATTTAAAAAAAAAAAGAAGTGATGAAATTTGAGTATCAATTATTTCTTATTTTTATATGATCTACATGATTTTTAATAATGTCTGGGTTAAACAATGATTTGCACAACTTATAAAAACTACTCTCATAAATAAATAAATGTGATATGACTTTAGCAAACCAATGATTCCAGGTATCCAGAGAAGTTTAGATATCTATGATTATCTTTGCAGCCATTCTTAAATACTGGAAAAATATTAGCCTAGTACAAAAAAGAAAGGGAAAATAAAATGAAATAAAGTTCAGCCACTGCCACTGAATATATAATTTGATTTTCAAGAGTATGTAGGTTTTTGAAGTTATAAATAGGTCATTTTTTTTCTACAAGGCTGGCTTGCTTACAGATTATAGGTAACATCTATGGATTTAGATCTGAAGAAAATTTCATATAATGTTCTGCAAACCATTTAAGAAAAAGAGGGTCATGAAGTGTTCATGCTTCCTTTAAAAAAATATACCTTTTGCTCAAAGTCTACTCCTCTGGCCACAAAATGTAAGTTGACCATTGAAGTTGCAAATTGCAGATAAAGATGATGTATAATTAAAGTAATCCCAAAAGACTAGAAACTTTTTTACCCATTACATCATAATAAGTCCAGAACTCTTTTATTTATCAGATAAATTTTGATTCATGAATGAAAACTAACAAGCCATTGGTTTTCAATATGCCATAGAATTGCAACTGTGCTGCATTCTTGCAGATTTCCTTCCACCAATTATTCTCAATTTTAAAGATGACCCAAGCACAAATTCCTTAAATTTTAATTCATGGACAGCAGCCTGTGTCTTATGCATTGCATAGGTGCCAGTGTCTGAGGTGTGAGATTGTATATATGGAAAGAAAAGCCCTCTGGGTAACACAGGAGCTGAAACAAAGGGCAGTAGGAGCTATTTGTTTCCATTAATATTTTTAGACATGGAATATAATGAAGAAAGATGATTTGACTGAAGATGGACTTGGAAGGAGCAGTATATGAAAAAGAAAAAGTCTAATGAAAAACTGTGAACAGGCCATATTTAATGTTAATATGAATCTATATTTTGTTTCTTGCATGCACTTGACTTCACCACATTTATAGAACACATCTGCTGTGTTGTGTAACCTTCCAGTTGAGTCCTGATTCCTCAAGTTTCCAGATCTGACATGCATGTAACACCCTGAATTATTGAGGTCAACCTGAGGATCATAAGTCCATGAAAATAAATATCTTCTTTACATTTTGCAATTAAACAAGTTAAAAGAAAGGGATTCATAACATAGGGTAATGACTTTTTGAAAAGTCAAGAGACTGTGCTATATGATTTCAATTTTAAACCATCATCTTGATATGTTTAGGGCTTTAATTTATGGAACAAACAGGCAATATTTATATTTAACAATAAATACCTGAATATTATAAATCACCTTAGATGAACATTTATGGGGGAATTTCAGTGAAACTTCTGAACAACTTGTCACTTTTATTGTACAGTAATGATTTGTAAAAATGATATGCTAAATAATCCTAGAGTATAATTTAGGGACACAAAAACAACTGTCAAGAAATAGGCAGAGATCATGTTTCATCAATATTTGCAGACTAATGTGTAACATAATATTTATTAGACTAGCTATTAATGAACCTTTAAATGCTACCACAACTTGAACTGTAGGTTTTTAAGTGTAGATAATGAACCACTGTTGCCACACACAAAAACAGAACATGGGCATCTTCCTGTTGTACAGAAGGAAGATAAATAGGACTCCCTTCTTCCTCCTCAGGATTATCTACATGTTGGCAAGATATCATGTTGAAGGCTGCTGAAATAACTAAAGCAAAATCCTAAAAATGTAAAAGTGCAGTAGCTAAGACTGGAAATGATAGAAGAATTTTCATTGTCTTCAAAGATACTGTTTTCAAATGTGTGCTTCTTGTGATTTTTATCTAAATGTCACCATAACATACAGTCATGTGCCACCTAAAATTTGGGTAAACCATAGACTACATATATAATAGCATGTAGCACACAGTCCAGCATGCAGTAGACTATACCATGTAAGTTCCAAAATTGTGTACAATGAAGGAACCACCCAAGATATTTTTCTCAGAGGTATCCCTGTTGTTAAGTGCATGATTGTATATTTAAAAATGCTCTGGTTTATGGTGGTAAAGACTTACCGTGAACATGTATCCCAAACCCTTTATCATTCCCTTCTTGACTTTCATTTTATCTGTTTTTTCTTCTCTTTTCCAGTTTTGTTCATTTTCCTATCAGTATTGTCCTCTTTCTTTTGGTTCCCATTCATTTGTCTCTCCAGAGAGTGCAAAGGCTGATCACTGGCGGTGGATATAGATTCTCTTCCTGATTGTGAACTTTATTCTGTGTCTTCTTCCACTGGATAGTAAAATAAAACAAAGATAAGAAATATGGTGAATCACAGCCACAAAAATAAGTAAGCAAAAATGTTTGAGACCTTTACTTCTCTACATTTTCTACAGCAGAATGGTCCTGCCCTCAACTTGTATGGCAACACTCTTTAATGTTGAGTAGAATTGGAAGGAAATATGTGATGTGGATGAGTCCCATGCACACATGTCTGCTATGTGAAGAGGATGCACCAATAGAAAGAAGCAGCTTCCTGGCTACATAGCTAGACACTTCTGTATGCACAGTAACATTCTGGTTGCTACACAATACGTATGAGGGGAGGACTTCAACCCTCCTTGCAGAGCACAGACCTCTCATGGTCTTTGCAGTATAGTGGAAAGATGAAAAGAAAGAAAACAAGCAAGTTTTTTTCCCCATATGATTCCTTTCTTCTTGGTTAAGGCAGTGTAGACACATCCTGCTCCCTCAATAATTTGGTAAACTGTACCATTCACTATAAGCCACAACTGTTAGCATAGGACTTCTTACCTCAGGGTTCCAACTATTTCTATTTATGATTTGTGAACACCAAGGAGTAGGCTTTTTGGTTTATAACAACAAATCCTCCAGGGCTCTTTAAAGTTTCTTTATATTGTTAATGCCAACATTATTAGTAAATGCTAACCTAACATTACCTTTACTCACTACTCAACAGGTACTCTCCTCTTAGGGTAAGTCCTAAGGAAGCCTGAGTAAATATTTGTTGACTAGATGACCATTTAAAATAAGAGCTGAAAATATGAAAAGCTATCTTTTATTTTGCTTTCTATTTATAAAGAATTACCCTACAAATTTTAAAACTATCATGGTAGAAACAGATTATTTACAAATTTGGTATTTTCATTGGAAAAGCAAAAAACAAATGTGAAAACTCTATACAGGATGACTCACAGTCCTCACAAGGTACCATTTTAAAATGACATGTAAAGTGGCTTAAATAAAAAAGCCATTAATACTGGAAGATTTTAATAAACTCAACAAATCTCACCACCAACAAATTCAATCACTTAATGATAGGTAAATAGCAATGTGATAAAAATTGATGGGCGTGGACTCCTGGGTATGCAAAGTTCTACATAGGTTCTGAACACATTGGGTACATAAATATTGTTTTTTATTTCTTATTTTAGTTGATTATTTTGACTTTGGAAAAGGAAAAAAAGATGTAGGAAATAAACAGCCAGTGATACAGATGGTGTAGAATAACAGGATCTGCTGTTCTGGCCACTGATTTTTAACACAGAATGATGAACTCTTGGCAAGGGAAACAGGTTTTTCTGAAAAACAAATGTAATAATAATAAGAAGAAGATGATGAAGACAAAGATAAGAAGTAACTAGCATTAAACTTGAGAACCTTTTATACTAATATCATAGGATGGGAATAATAATTAATATGATGAAGAACCAAGTGTATGACCATAAATGAAGGTTGAGAAGAAAAAGTCAGTTGATATCTAGTAGAGTACTACAGAAGGGGTTTAAAAACAGGAGAAAAGTTCAAATTCATGACCCCTAAGACACTCTAGTCTAAAACAGACTTATTTAATTTTAAAATCATCTCTCAGTACATAAGGGTAGAGAGACAAAAATACTAGGATTATTTTTTCATTGTTCACTTTCATTCTGCATTCTAAACTTCTCTGTAATGCAGGCTTTCATATGAATTGGGTAAAAAGCTCCCAAAGGTAATGGTAGTATGTCACCTGCAACACAATGCTGCAGAACAGGAACAAAGAGGCCACACACTCAGTTTTATGAATGCTTGTATATTTGCTTTTGGTTCCCAAATGATTTTGACATTTAAATGTTGGTACATGATGGATGTTTTCTGCCCAGTGGGATAATGTATAATGGCTTTGAAGGCTTTCCTTTCAAGAGGTAAGACCAAATGGAATGTTCATAATAATAAAAATAGTAGTACCCATAAATCTACTGATGGTGTAAAAGTGTACAATGCAGGGCTGGGGTTGTAGCTCAGCAATAGGGCACTCACCTAGCGTTTCAGCACCACATAAAAATAAATAAATAAAATTAAGATATTAAAAATATATTTTTTAAAAAGTGTAAAATGCTGAGGCCATGTACATTGGGCTGTTAGAAGATATACTCATGGAGAGTGTGTGGTATAAGCAAGAAGGAGCACCCCTAGGGCTGGGGTTGTGATATGGATCCCTACAGCATCCTTCATCCTTCCAAATGCTCTGCAGCCTTCACTAGTTAATCATCAATATGGCCCAGAGAGGTACACATTCTCACCCATGCTCCACACCCAAGGACATGGAGGCACAGGGAAGTTAATTAAATCACCCATGTTTATAAAGTTAGCAAGAGGGTCAGCCAAGATGTGAGTTCCAGGAATGCTTTTCTCAGCCATTCTGAGCACTGGCTTGCTGAGTTGACAGGACACATTATTCCCACTGCTGCCTGAAGAGGCTCATTGTGGGTCCTATCCTCCATGAATACAGGGAATCCTGTGGCCAATTGCAGGAACCTGAGTGAGCACAGAATCTCCTGACAAGCATTGGTGAGGACATGAAGTGATGGGAACCCACCATGTCCATGGAGCATGTGGGCACTGCCAGCTCTGTGAAGAGCAGTTTTTCTAATGGAATTGAAATTATGTAGATTCTGGGTTCCAGCAATGCACTCTTGGTGCATCCTCAGCAGAAATGCCATGGGACACATGTTCAAGGTCTCCACCACAGTACCATGGCATGGGGAAGAGTCCTGGGACTGGAGATGACCCAAGCAGCCTCTTGCACCAGACAGGTAAGCACCTGGGAATGCTCACCTGAAGGTACACTATCCACCATGATTGCCAGGTTGAAGCCACATCCAGCAAAATAAGACATGGAAGAATGTACATAAAGTCTGAAGCAGGTAAAACTCAGATGTGACTTAAGTGAGCAGCATTGGGCAGTGTGGAAACAGAGGAACATAGGAAGCTACTGCCTGAGTCAGCAAGTGATGACTTTAGAGGCTATGGTTGGGCAAGGGGACAGAAGCCTTCTTGGAGTGCCCCCATTCTAATGTAGCACCTGAGTGTTCACTTCAACTGCCTGTCAATAATCATAAAGGCATGTGCTCTTTCTGGATGTGTGTGCTATTGGACAATATTAATAAAATATAGAAAAGTAAGCATTCCAATAACACAAGTATCAGTGCTCTACCCCACATAGTGGGAACCCTAATTTCCCTCCAAAAACCCATAAGACCCCCCTCTATGCCCAAATGACTCTGGGCTACTTGATCCACAACTACATGCTTGCCTCTTTAGATCTGCTTCTCTATCAGACACCAGGACTCCACCTGACCCCATTTTTATCTTCAAAGTCTGCATGTGTGAAGCTGGCTTTGAACTTCTGCTTCAGTCTCCATGGGACAGGACAACAGGCTCACGCACACTATTCTGAACATACAAGTTTCCTGTCATCTTTTTCTTCATTACAGAATCAACACCAAGTCTGATGGAGAGAGCTCTTTCTATATGTCCTACCTTTCCTTAAACTCCTAGGTTTCTTTATTGTCCTCCTGTTCATATGGCTGTTTTACTGACAGACTGAGACCCACCATACCTGTGAGCTTCTGCATACAATTATAAGATATGACACTTGTAGCTGATTCTCTGGGGCTTTCTGTGTACAGTAATGATCTGTTGATTCTCTGTCCACATAACTATCCTTTCTGTCCCACCAAGCATTCAACCATTTGTCATGCACTGCCCAATGTTGAAATGTCCCCATCACAATGCTGAACGTCACTTGGTGCCTCTTTCTGTGTGTCAGTGACATGCTTGTGTCTTGGCTTCACATCTCCACTGAAGGTTCTGAGTTGCCCACACCACAGTTAATCACTCTGATGTCATCTGATGAGAGAACTCATAGAGGGGGAAAATCCAGCAGCTGAGGTCTTCTTCTGGAGTACTGAGACACTTCCGAATCCAGATGTGCTCCTGGCTATCTTTCATAGTAAGAAGAATCTGGAATTTGGCTACAGAATCAGTCGGTCCTGGGGAAGAACAAGTTTTAAGTACACTCACAGTGCTTGAGTGTTGCTCCAAGGCTTAATGCTCCTTGGGTCCTCAGCGTGATCTGATGGAATGGCACAGTTTTGCATGCATTTTTCATATGAAACTTCTAAACAGAGAAAACTCACTCAACTGATATGACACAGACAGAAAATGAGAGAAGGAGGATTCCAGCCAAGGGAGTGTGCAGGTTTCCATCCCAAAATTAGAAGCTGCTACTTATGTTGTCACAAATGAGGAGGAAGCTTGGCATGTCTGCCTTCCTTTTTTATTTTCTTCAGAATCCTGCTCATCTCTGCATAAAGCTGTGCTCTCCTTTAAGGAGTGCTCTTTTAAAACCTGGTAGCACAAGGTTTATTAGCCCTGATTTACCTAGTCTTGAAGAGGGACAGGATGATGAGATGAGAATACCTAAGAGAGTTTAAAGGTTTTCAGGAATATCCAGTGTTAGCTTTCACATCATCCTGTTCCACAGCCCTGAAGTGACCTAGAAGTCTCCAGTAATTGCCATGCCCCTCCCAAGAACAGCAGAACCCTGCAGCAGAGTTCACCTGGTGACAAGGCTGGCCCCACCAAGAAGATACACGTGTAAATTTGGAACCAAATTGCACCCTTCTGGGCCTCCAGTGCAATAGACATGAAGACCCTCCTAGGAGCACCAGGGAGAGGATGATGACCTGATCAATTTGGCCAAGGCTGCATCCTTGTTCAGGCCTCTTGCTCTGTCTTAATCCCTCCTCTATTTAACCTGAAGGCTCATGATATCATCCCATGGATAGGACAGAGACTCTGCAGCTCACTTTGCTTTCCTGATATGGCCATGGTAAGGAAAGCTACTTCCTTGTTTTCTCCATTACTTTCCAGTTTGGTTATGGGATGAGTGGCTGGACCTGATTTGCTGGGACCCCAGGTCAGATATGTAGCCTCAAATTTCAGCAACATTCCCAGAGTTCTGGCTCCTAGTCACCCCACCTACTGTTGCATGGAAGGCTGCATACGCAGGTGCTCATGTAGTTATCAGCACAGCTTGTTTGACACCCTCCTGATCTTAACCATGTGGCTACTGGGAGTTTGCATTTCATCCCACAGACCTCTTCACTCTGTTTTAGTGGCCATGTTATTCTCTGTTACTCAGAACAGCCCACCTGACCTGCAAAGACCCACCTCCCCATTTTCCAGGACCCTATTTCTAATGCATCAGCCTGTGATACCACAGAGCAAGTTCATCTTGCAATGTCTCCATCCTTCAATGATTGCAATAGGAATTTCAGTGCCCAGCAGTGGGAGAGAATGTTGGACAGGAAGGCTCTGGTAGTTACTGTAGTGCTTGGCTTAATAGCTGGTGAGAAAACAGATTGCAAACAGGTTTTGGGGATATGGCTTCAGAGGTCACTGGTCCCCCTGGACTGGTTTTTTGAGTGGTTCTGACTTCCTTCAGATAACACCTCATGCTGAGCAGCTTGAAGAACTGGGAGCCATACAGAACTCACTACAGGAGCACCCACATTGTCAACCCATGATAACCCAGGTAACCCAGATCTTCACTTAGAGGAGATCAGCACTGAGGTGTGGACAGCACCCATTTGGTCAGTCTGGACCAATCAGTTTTGAAGACATTCCACTGCAGAATCTCAGAGCAGGACAAGAATTTGGAGAAAAACTGCTTCAATTCACATCTTTACAGTCAAGTATAAGGCTCAAGCGGTGGCATGGATTGTGGGATGGCACAGAGCCCCCATATTTGAGAAGATTAGCATTCTCTCTCTAGAGATCCTCTGAAGCTAGATGTTTTTAACACTTCTCAGGTGCACCCATATTGATATCTCTTGCCTGAAACTCTCCTGAACTCTGACTCATCCCCCAACTGCCCAGATAAATCAAAATGCAACCTGTCCAAGTGAAAATCTTCATGCCTTCACTGTAGCCTTAATGCTAGATGCTCCCACACTAAAGGCTGAATCCTGACTCCAAAAGTATCAGGAGGCGCCACTAGGAGGGGATTAGGTCATGTGGATATGTCTTCTGAGTAAAATTCTTGTCCTTATCAAAGAGGCGAGGATCTCATTCACCTTCAGGAATGCATGCAGAAGGCCTCTCCATGAGCCAGAAAGGGCAAGACATAGAATTTGCTGGCACCTTAATCTCAGACTGTCCAGCCTCCAGGATGGTGAGGAATGACTTTATGTCATGTATAAGCTACTTGGTCAATAATATTTGGTTCTACCAGCCTGACCAGATGGAGAAACCTCCCTCTGATTCAGCTTCTCCTGGAGCATCTCAATCAATGTCAAGATCATGATTCCAGTTCTCAGGACCTAACCTGGGAGTCACTTTTGTCATATAACTTTCAGCAATCCCATCTCTGGAACATACCAAGCCTGGCCCAAGCTTTTCTCCACTGTCCCCACTGGATCTCAGCTCCATCTCTCCCAGGTTCTTACTTCTTGCCCTTCAGGCCTGTAACAACTCTCAGCCTCCTCTTCTCAAGAGAGCATTCAGAATCATGTCCCCCAGCATGGAGCAGACCTATGAGTCCTCTGCTCCAAACCCTCTGTTGATTATTCATCTTATTCTAAGTAACAAGAAGGGAAGAGAGCAAGACCAAGGAATAGATCTGGCTCCAATGCCCAATTCATCCCTGGTTCTGGAAAAATGGCAACTCTGTGACTTACTTTCCCCACATCTGTTCCTGCTTTAAAGTCACTAGATGTTGATACTTTAAAAGAGAGAGGGGTTAGCAGAACAGGGGTCCTCCCAGACCTCCTCCCTACCCTTGAACTCTGACCTACCATGAGGCCTGTGCTTCCTGATCCACAGTACTAGCCTTCCATCCTATACCTCCATGCCCTCCTCCTCCTGCTTGCACAGGCTCTATCCCTCCTGCAGACTACTCTGCTGCTGATGCAAAGATTCTTAGAGAGTGTGGCGACAGCTGCATTTGGAACATTGAAAAATGCAAAGAAGAAAAAGAAAAAAAGGCACAGAAGAAAAGAAAGAAAATACCCTTTGAGGAGTGGACTGTGGCTGTATAGTTATAAGGGATGTGGTTTATTTTCCTGGCAGGGCTTGGAAGTGCAGAAACCCAGCCAGGCCCTGATCTCTCCAACTCCTAACAGCAATATCTGAACATGTGGAGAACAAATAGTCCCTGTTCACCAAGACTCCCTGATCACTTGCTGGATTCCTCTCCTGTGACAGAACCCACAGTCTTGGGCCAGGGTTCTCCTGCATCCTCACAGGCTGTAGCCTCTGTCCCAAGACCCAGATTTTGACATTCACTGTCAACATATCCCCCTTGGAAGATTCTAACAAAGTTTTCTTTTTCTTTACCCACCCCCAGTACAGCTCCTCTCCCAGCTTCCCATCATCTTCATGCTCCTTGGCTAGGTGTGTTGCCACCTCAGAAAGTCCAGTTATCTCTGCCACTGTGATGGGGATGCTTTGGGCTACAAGGGACCACATTCCCAAATAAATAAGATCTGAAAATGCCGAGAAGTTCAGAAAAAAATCTGGAAGGATGACACCAGGCATTACCTATCCCAGGTTTGCCAAGAACAAAGGGAAAATTGCCATTTAGGGAGCAGCCTCTTTATACTCCTAGTTTGACAACATATAAGACCATTCCCAGGACTCTATTAGCCAGAGTGAGATCATGGGCAGCCCTCACAAAAGGGAACCCTGAGGCATCAGACCAAGTGACTGGGAGATCCAGGACTGGTTTTAACAGCTCACCATTCCTTTCCATTTTTTTTTATAGAAAAACCATGCAGGAGGCAGAGAACCAGATACTGTCCAGAGGCAGATATCAGCTTCCCCACTGGCTCCATTCTCTGCCAGCTTCCTGCCTGGGCTGCAGCCTCATCACTTCCTCCCCTCAGTTGCTCCTCTGGAACTGCTGCTTCCTAGACCTGCCTCAGATAATCTGTCTCCTCAAAGAATGACAGATGCTGATCCCTCAAGCTTGATGCTCAGCTGAGCACTCTGGCACCCAAATTTTCTTGTGGCTCTCTTATCCATTCTGTTAGTTGGCTTTCCATCACTGTGACCAAAATACCCAACAAACTACCTAGAGGAGGAAAAACTTGTTTCAGCTCATGGTTTCAGTGCTTCAATCCATGTCTGGCTGACTCCATCACTCTAGGCCTGAGGTGAGGCAGAGCATCATGGTGAAAGGTGGAGAAATGCTTCTCAGCTCATGACCACCAGGGATACAGGGAGCTTCACTGGCCAGGTACAAAAAAAAAAAAAAAAAAACAGG
>NW_026007143.1:100116-104482 GCF_001458135.2 Marmota marmota marmota
AGGTAAAAAAAAAAAAAAAAAAAAAACAGGTACATCATTAATGACCTGCATACATCCTACTCACCTATAATTATCACCAATTAACCCCTTCAAATTATTAACCCACCAAATTAATTAATCCACTGATTATGTTACAGCTCTCATGATATAATCATGACACCTCTGAACAATTCCATATTTTCTCATACATGAGTTTTGGGAGACACCTCCTATCTAAATATCATGTAGTTTACTAGGTATAAACCTCCTCTCACTGAAACTCAAAGCCTTCAGCAAAAAGCTCATGGATAAAATAAAACCAGTGTTGTTTTCATCTAGACCCTGAGAGGAACTGAGAAAGGGAAATGACTTCCCTGACCATAGGTGGCTCATCCATGATCTCCTCAAGACAACACAAGCAGTGCTGATAGAATGAAAACCACAGGCAGGACCACATGATTGTCAAATGGAAATCTATGTGAAGACTGACTCTGAGGCCACACGAATCACTGAGTCCATCCTTTTTCTAACATGAGTGACAACTGCCTCTTTACCAACATGGACTGTAATTCTCCAGTAATCTTCCCACTCCTGAGACAAAATTAGTTAAGGTGCCCAATCACCAAGCTGCCTCACTTCTTGACCCTGTCCTGACTCATATCTTGGAGTCATTAAATAGAAGCTAGAATCCACTAAGGGGCACTGCTCCATGCTTCTTTCTGAGATGCTTCTGTGTGGCTGAGGAGCCACCAGAAATCTAAATAAACTGACTCTGACCACAGGTGACAGCCTGGTGAGCTTCAATTGGTGGTCATCTGCATCATGATTTTGTTTCTAATGTTATTTCCCTCAGGTCCCAATATCTACATTAAAATTTAGAACATTTTTCAGAATCACTGGTAACTCTGAATGTGTCTCTACATCCAGCTGCCATTTTGCAATAGATATGAAGGCAAGAGAAAGAAAGGTGTGGACTATATTCTAAATATGAATTAGCAGAATCCAGAGGTGAGGACCTCCATGGGTCACAGGGCCTGCCACTGTAACAAAGAGAGTCCAAGGAAAAGACACACATTGTGGGGAATCTGCAAACCAAGACCTGAACCAAGACATACCACATGGTGCATGGGGTGTCTTAGTCTTTGAGCATGTGGGCCATGAGGCTGGTTACTTCTAGAGGGAGGAGGGACTAGGGCTAGGATGCAACTATGTGAGATGCTGGCAAGGTGCTCTTCCTGACTTGGTTATAGAGTGTTTGACACAATTTTTCACTGTTACACTTTTTTCACTGTTGTCCCCTCCCCTGCTTTGTACTTGCATTGCTTTCCATTACTGTGACAAATATCTGAGGTAATCAGCTTAGAAAGACAAATGTATATTCTGGTTGACTGTTTATAGACTTCAGTCCACAGTTGGTTGCCCTGTTGCTCTTGGGCCTGGGGTGAAAACACATATCACCCTGGGAGTGCATGGTGGCAAGTGACTCACTTTATGGTGGCTGGGAAGCAGAGAGTAGGAAATGAAGAGGCCAGGGTTCCTCAGTCCCTTGAAGCAGGCCCCTAACAGGAAACCCTCCACTACCCACCCCTTAAAGGTCCCACATCCTCCCAATAGCTAATGAAATTATGACCAAAGCTTTCCCACGTGGGCCTGTAGGGATCATTCCATATTCAAACTTTAGTAGTGGCAGTGTTTAATTTTAAAAGGAAATTTTTGGAAGTATACCCTCCACAAGTCTTTTCCTACAGATAGGAGTCTACAGGTGGGAGAAGCTAGGATCCCACCTGGAGTCATCCCAGCAAACAGAAGAGACCACATCTTGACCAGGGAGGCCAGAGCAATGGAGGCATGGAGTGGAGGCCAAGTTCTGGATGCACTGGAAGTAAGAACCAGCACAGCTACTGACAACTGATTGGAGCAGAAGGAAAGAGAAGATGGCACCAGGGTGGAGCTCAGGGGCAGAGCACTTGCCTGGCATGTGTGAGGCCCAGGATTATATCCCAGCAGCACAAGAGAATTTTTAAAAGAAAAAAAATAGGAGATACAAGGTTATATCTGTGCTTTTCCTTCCTTTTTTGCACAACCAGACAATAACAAACTCTGTCCTTAGGATGGTATTGATCACACCTGGGGCAAAACAGCAATATGCAGGTAGATGTCAAGGAAATCTGCTTTGCAACAATGAGATTCTCAGATCCCCTGGCTTGCATTCTTGTCCTTGGCAGTTGCCTGTAACTTTGTTTCTGTTCTCCCACTAGATAAGGGTGCCTGGCCAGGGCCCAACAGGTAATGCAGGCACAGGCAGCATTTACCTGGTCCAGGGTTGCTGTCAGTCTAGACCCCAGGAGAGTCCTGGTGTCCCCTGTTACACTAGATCATCCACTGGGAAGGTGCTCTTGGCAGCAATGCTGCCTGCAGCTTCAGTTTCTACTGGGTGGGGCCTATAGCCACCTGCCCTTGTAGTGAGGGAACTGATCCCAGTGATGAATGCAGCTGCCTCCTCCCCCAGCTCACAATGTTAGCTGATTGGTGAGCACAGAAATCTGCTGCTTTGGGAGAACAGGGAAAGCAAAATAGTTTCTACTTTAAGAAGCTCCTGAATCCTAATTATCTTATTTGTTAAGATAAAGAGATTTCATTTTCTATGTATTTCTTCATTTAAATCTACACTCAAAGCCAAGTAAAAGAGTAGCGCAGATGAGGATCCACACTTTGCTTGACCTTTATCCCAGAAGTCTTGCCCCTGAGGTAGAAAAACACCTGTCCTTCAGGGGCAGCTGTCCTCGTTTTCCCAGATCCCAGTAACATACAGTATGCACCCAATAAAAGTTAATTTTGCATGAGTGAATGAAGGAATAATCCAATAATATTTCTGAAGCATCCTTATAGTCAATATGTAGCCTGTGCCTCATGATGCTTTTCTTACACAATCACTCTTACTTGCAGGTCACCTGGCAGAATTCCTTATCTTTATTCACCAGATCCACATTTTAGAGTTGTAGGTAGTTTTGCATTCACTCACACAAGCATTTATGTTGTACACTCTATTTGCCAACCACTACTTCACAGTAGCTTAGGATACATCAATAAACAAGAAAAATAATCACCTGTCTTGTGGGTGTCATTCTGATGAAGAGAAGCAGACAACAAGTAACAAATACAATAAATAATCCAGTAATTAAAAAAAAAGTAGATCTATGGGGGTGCAGAGTATAGTAGAGGATAGGAAAGGAAGCAGAATACAACAGTTACTAATATGGCATTATGGAAAAATATGGATGTGTAACCGATGTTATTCTGCAATCTGTATTTGGGGTAAAAATGGGAGTTCATAACCCACTTGAATCTAATGTATGAAATATGATATGTCAAGAGCTTTGTAATGTTTTGAACAACCAATAAAAAATAAAAAAAATAAAAACAAGAGAAGCAGACAACAAATAATAAAGACAATAAAGAATCCATTAATTCAGAAAAAGTAGATCTATGGGGGGGCAGAGTATCACACAGGATCTGATGCAGGAGAGGGACTGACTGTGTCATCGTAACATCTTATTATAGTAACATAAGTTTCCAGAACCTGTCTTGTATGTCTGCTGAAGAGCAAACTTGACTTTGATTTTCATTTAATAGTGTGCCCAAATATATTTAACAAGAATACCAAAACCCTAGAAAAAATACAGAAGTACTACTGAAGCTATAGAAAGTGAAATAAAAATGAGAATGCCTAGGATTTTGAGAAGATATTGATTCATAAATAACTTTTTAATAATTTTTTTGTTTATAAAACTTCAGGGAATATGGAAAATATTTTAAATTGGTCACTAACTGATATATAAAATGTAAAAATGGTACGTATGTATAGAGTACCATGTAATGTTTTCATACACCAAATAATGTACAATGGTTAAATCAGGTTAAAGACACCTTCCTCCTTAAACATTTTCTCCTTTTTATATGGTGAAAACATGTGGGGTCTTTTCTTCCAGCTTGTTGAAATATACCATATATAACTGTTACCAATACTCACCACCCTACAGTGCAACAGCATTCCAGAAATTGTTTGTTGTTGGTTTTTATATATTTATTTGTTTGCCAATGATCTTTCATTTTATTTCTTTATTTAAATGTGGTCTGAGATTTGAACCCAGTACCTAACATAAGCTAGGCATGTGCTCTGCCACTGAGCTACAACTCCAGCCCTGTTTGCTGTTCTGATAATAAGTATATTTTTGCAGCACCAGCGACTGAACCCCAGGGCCTTTCACAGTGGGCAAATGCTCCAGCATAGAGCTACACACACAACCCAGCAGAAAGCATTTTGGGTGGGAGTGAGAGGATGAACTGAATCCTCCCATGAAAGGAACAAATTTGGACTATTTCCATT
>NW_026007143.1:105182-120696 GCF_001458135.2 Marmota marmota marmota
AAAAAAAAAAAAAAAAAAAAAAAAAAAAACAGCCATACTGCACAGAGGTTTATGAAATAAGTAAAAAGTCCTCAGAGACCTGAGACGAGATCTCTTATTTTGACTTTCCAAAAGTGTAAATGTGTTAGTATATATATATATATTTTTTTGTTTCAAAAACATGGAAATGCATGTCTCCTTAACAGATATTCGATTCAGCACAATGCCCTATGGGCAGGGAAATGAAGGAGGTTTTCATTCTCTACTTTTTGTTTGAATGTTGACATTGGGTACCTTACATGTATATATTTAAAAACTGATGAAAATGAGAGAGATATGGTGATATTTTATAAACTAACCAGTGCACAGTATGACAGTTAACACCCAGCAAGCTGAATAGTAAGTACAAGTTTTCCACTCCAAACTCATGGAAGAACAGAGTTTGAAACCTAGCTTGACTATCCAACTAATTACATGGGGATTGCCATTAGGAAAATAGCACACTTCCTCCCTTTATCAAAATGTCAAGAAGAAAGCACTTTTTTCCTGACTCTACCCACATGGACATTGGTCTAATGCATCTTCCATGGCATCTCATACAATCATCCAACCCAACCACAGCCAGGATCTCCACCATCCCCAAGTCTTCACCTGTGGTGTCCTCATGCAGGCCAATGTCAAAAGCCAGCTTATTAGTTAAAGACCACCAGGTGGAGAGGCAGCACAGATACTAAAACACAGAACCAGAAGTGATCACTCAACATTTGTAGTCACCATGAAGTTCTGGTCTGACAACTGATTTGATAAGTGTCTCTCTCTTCTGCTTAGCCTTTTTCTAAGAATCTGGATCCCTCTGCACAAAGCCCATATTTTTAATGGCTGAGGCAGAACAGCCCTAGCACAGCATTCACTAGGAGCAATATTTAAAGGAAGTGTGTAATTTTTCCCTCATAAAAGACTAAGGAAATGTGCTGTGTCACAACAAGACAAGTAACTGGATATGTGATTATACATCTCTCACTTCATGTGATATTCATGATCCCCAGCAAGAGCACAGTATGATCTGACAGTGAGAACTGACTCCCAAACAAAAATTGAGAAACTATTCAATTTTATCTTTTAGTTCTGTTTTCCCCTCATTTTCTAACTCTCTGAAATCCATCCAGAATTGCTTGATTTTGCTGGGCAGGATGTCATTTTACTAAAATGAAGTTTGAGTGTGCATATGTTTCTTTAGGAGGAATTGGTTTCTCTTCATACTATCATCAACTACCACCCCTGGGTTTTCCTAACTGTATGGTCATGAAATTTAGGGTCATTTTTTCAGACCAACTCCCAGCACCTTGTTATGTGCTATAAGGAAGAGGACACAAAATGAATGTAGTATGAGTTTACAGTACACCACCATCTGAAAAAAGCACACTCACAGCCAGTAATAACAGTACCATGTGAAGAGAACACAGAGATAGTTCTGGGGATTAGGAAATGCCAGGCCCCTCTCCAAAAGCTCTAGACAATTAAGGAAAAGACTATAAAATTTCCATTATGGAACAGGGCCCATTCAGCTAAATGGCAGCCAGTAAGTGTGTGAAGGCAGGAGATGAACTGATTGAGGGGGGAAGTCAGCACCATAGGGATGTGTCATCTATATGGCCTGGTGACTCAGAATTGGCCTTCTGACTATGAAGCACTAGCTCTCATGGTTATAAAAGAGCTTCAAGTGTCTCCAAACCTGTAATGAGTAAGAACAGTACAGTATGTCTGACCTGGAGATAGGCAACCCACAGGCATCCCTGAAGTTCACAAGCTTCAGATATAAACTGTGTTAAATGTCTGTTTTCATTATGTAAAAAGTAACAACTTTACATTACTCTGTTCTCAGACTAAAACAAGGTGATGCCTGATGCAATATTCTGTGAATTTCCTCAACAATATTACAGTCCTCAGCACTTCAATTATTAACAGACATATTGTCTGCTAACTTTCACAGTTAACATTGAAATAGATGCTATAATTATCCTACTAACTTCATTAAGTTCCATGGAAGCAGGGACTTGGCCTATTCACTCTGTACTCCACACCTAGTATATTGCCAAACACACAGAAGTTGATCAAGCAAAGTGATTAAAGGACCCAAAGAAATTTTCAGACACAATTAAAAGTTTAAAAACCCAGAAAAGTATCCCAGGCTGTATGGTGGCAATGTGTTCCTGAACCCAGACATAGCACCAACATGCAGAATAGACTCAACTCTATGACAACCTTAACACTGAAATACAAAGAGTAACCTCAGGTTAGCCACCACCAAGTGTGCAGGAGATAGTGGTTGGGTCAACAGACATTAGTGACCAGATAGCTATCAGGTCTGTCATGAGCTGGGATTTGTTTTCATAGTTTTAACTAATTTGCACTTAGTCATAAATTTTAATGCAATTCATATGAAAATTCCAAAGACAATTCTTCACAGAACTAGAAAAAGCAACCATCATATTCATGTGGAAAAATAAGAGACACAGAATACCCAAAGCAATCCTTAGCAAGAAGAGTGAAGTAAGACACATCATAATAGTATGGCTTAAACTGTACTACAGAGCCACAGTAACAAAAACAGCATTGTATCACCATCAAACTGACACATAGACCAATGAATGGTACAGAATCGAAGACACAGAGACAAACACACAAAAACACAGTTATCTCATACTAGACAAAGGCACCAAAAACATTCATTAAAGAAAAAAAAAGCCTATTCAACAAATGGTGCAGGGCAAAAATTGGAAAGCCACATATATTTTATATATGCATGTAACATGATTACAATGACCACTTCAGGGTAAAATTTAAAAACTTGCCATAGTAACAATGAATGACTTATTTAAATTGAAATTCTTGGGCTAAAGGTAGGCATGCACTTTAAATTTTGGCATATTTTCTGAAACTTCTCTGTAGAAGAGTTATGGCAATTTTGTATTGCAGTTATCAGAGCCTGACAATTCCATTTTCCAACACTGCTGACATTAGATTTTCTCCCTCTCTTTATTCTTTGTATTTGATAGGCAAAAACACACATGTACATTATGTTTCCTTTGGATTACTAAATTGTGACAGGGAAAGTCTTTTCAATTTTTGGTATGTCATCTTTTATAAACAGCCAATATCGTGTTTTTCCCATTTTTGTTGGCTGTTTATCCTTGTTGACTTGTAGGAGCTCTGTATGCGATTAAGCTCTGTGGAGCTGTGCAGACAACCACAAGTACATCAGCAAAATACTGTTTTCTAGCAACTGGCAACAGTTTTTCCTCTTGCAGAGAACCCTTTTCCAGCTTTAGAATTCTGGTTTTACTTCTCAATTTGCAATGGAAGTCAAGAGTTTTTCAAAGTTGCAGTGGGTGGCTTCCAGTGGACAGAAGCGGTCCTTGGCCGAGCCTGGACTCAGGCTGGGTTCTGCGGTGGCAGGATGAACCCAGGCCTCTACTGGGTCCCGGGTCCATTGCAGGTTGGCAAGGTGGATGTGGACCAAGCCTGAGTTCTGGCAGGTGTATGCCGGTGGTGGGATGGAACTTGGATTACAGTGTTCCCAGGCTTCCGCCACAGGTCATCCTGGAAGATTTGGGGTGATCTTGACTCCCAAGGATGTCAGGAGGTGAGCGGAGGCAGTACTGGGCCAAGCTTAAGAAACACAGATGTCAGGTGGTGGCCAGTAGAACTAGGGCCTTCCTTGGGGTACAGCTCCTGGGGAGAGCTTGAGCTCCAGTGGAGGTGTGCAGGTGGTGGGATGGAACCAGTTCTATCCTTGCCAGGGTTCCCACACAGGTCCACATTGCAATCCTCAGCCAAGGCTAAGCTCCTCCTGCTATCTAGCAGTTGGGGGATGAATTAAGGCCTACCCTGGATCTGGACTCCCTCAAGAGTACTGGAATAATCTGGGCTGAGCCCAAGCTCCAAGAGGTGTCTTAGAGTGATCAGAGGCAGCCTTGGCCCGGGCCTGACCTCTGGCAGGCTTCTGACAATAGGTGAAGATGGTATTGGTCCCAGTGGGGGGTCACTGAGTGGCGGGATGGAACTGTCGCTACTCTTGCCCGGGCTCCCACGCAGGTGGACTATGCTGACCAGAGCCAAGTTTGAGCCCCTGAAGGTGTCTGCCTGTGAGCATAGGAGGTCCTGTGTCTGCCCTGAGCTCTGCTATGGTCCTGATTGTGGCAGTTGGTCCCAGGCACCTTGGGCCAGCCTCCTGCGCCTGTCAGCTAGGCTGATCTGGGCTGGGGTTGAACTTCTTCTACTGTCTGTCAGTGGGCAGAGTCCATCATGGGCGGAGCCTGAGTCCAGCTGCCAGTCTCAGGGTGACTGGATGAACTTGGGCTACCCTGGGCTTGGGCTCCGTCTCCTGCCAGGTGGTGGAGTTGGATCTTGGCAGAGCTGGAGCGGAGTCATTCCTGGGAGGAGCTTGTGCTCGAGTTCCAGTCTCCTGGTGACTGGATGGACTTGGGCTACCCTGGGCTTGGGCTCTGTCTCCTGCCAGGTTGTCAAGTTGGATCTGGGCATAGCTGGAGCTCTGGTGGGTTTCTACAGCTGGCTGGCTGGATGGGGGCCTCCCCTTGCCTGGGTTCCCTCACAGGTCAGCAAGGCCAATTGGCTGCCTTTGAGCTCCGCCTGTTGATCAGAGGCTGTCCTATGTCTCACCTGAGCTCTGCCTGGGGCCTGCTTGTGATAGTTGGTCCCAGGCCTACCTTGGGCAGGCTCCTGTATCTGTCAGCAAGGCTTTTCTGGACTGGGGCTGAACTTCTGCAAGCATCTGCAGTGGGCTGAGTCCATTGTGGGTGGATCCTGAGCTCTGATGCCAGTCTCTTGTTGAATGGATGGAATGGGCTACCCTGGGCTCAGTTTTCATTTTTCCAGGTCACTGAGTTGTATCGGGGCAGAGCTGGAGCTCTGGTGGGGTTTTGCATATGGTGGGATGGAACCGGGCCTCCCTTACATGGGCTCCCATGCAGGTCAGCAAGGCTGATCTTGACTGGGGCTGAACTTTGGTGACTGTCTGACAGTGGATGGAGTCATTCTTGGGCAGAGCCTGAGCTCAGGTGCCACTCTGAAGGTGACTGGATGAACTTGGGCTATCCTGGGCTCGGGCTCAGGCTCAGTCTCCTGCCAGGTTTATGAGTTGGATCTGGGCAGAGCTGGAGCTCTGATGGGTTTCTGGAGATGGCGGGATGAAACTGGGCCTCACCTTGGCAGGGCTCCTGTGCAGGTCAGGGAGACTGATGTGGGCCATTTATGAACTATGGCAGGGGTCTTCATGTAGGCAGAAACAGTCCCGGGTTGAGCCTGAGCTCACTCAGGTGTCAGCCAGTGGAGGAAAAGAACATGCCTATCCTTTTCCGGGCTCAAGAGGAGGACATCACGGTGAACATGGGTTGGGATTGAGCTCTGAAGGGTGTCTTGCCTGTGGGTGGAGTCATTCCTGGGCCTAGCCTGAGCTTGGATGGAGGTCTGGTGGTGGCCATATGTTCCCAGGGCTGGTCTGTGCTCGGGCTCCTCTGTGCACAGGCTTACCTAGTCGGAGCTTGAGATCCCACTGGGGGTTCAGCTGGGGGCTGGATGGAAGAGGACTTACCCTTGCCAGTGCTTCTGATTAGATCACAAGGCATATCTGAGCTACAGAAGAGCTGGGGCAGGGGTCTGCCTGAGGGTGGAGACTGTCATGTGTCTGGCCTTAGCTCTGCTCAGGGCCTGCTTGTGCTGTTGGTCCCAGGCCTACCTTGGGCCAGGCTCCTGTGCCTGTAAGCAAAGCTGATCTAGGCTGGGGCAGAACTTCAGCGACTGTTTTTCATTGGGCTGAGTCAGTCATGGGCGGAGCCTGAGCTCGGGTGACAGTCTCATGGTGACTGGATGGACTTGGGCTATCTTGGGCTCGGGCTCTGTCTCCTATCAGGTTTATGAGTTGGATCTGGGCAGGGCTGGAGCTCTGGTGGGATTATGCAGGTGGTGGGATGGAACCTGACCTCTCCTTGCCTGGGCTCCCGTGCAGGTCAGCAAGGCCCTGGATGAGCTCCAGCAGGGGTCTACCTGTGGGCAGAGGAGGTCCTGTGTCTGGCATGAACTCTGCTTGGGGCCTGCTTGTGGCAGTTGGTCCCAAGCCTACCTTGGGGCAGGTTTTTGAGCCAGTCACAGAGACTGATCTTTGCTGGGGCTGAACTTTGGTAACTGTCTGACAGTGGGCGGGGTCAGTCATGGGTGGAGGCTGAGCTTGAATGCCAGCCTCATGGTGCCTGGATGGATTTGGATAACCTGGGCTCGGGCTCTGTCTCCTGACAGGTCGTAGAGTTAGATCTCTGGTCAGGATCTGCAGGTGGCGGGATGGAGCTCGGCCTCCCCTTGACCTGGCTCTTGTGCAGGTCAACTGGGTGATCTGGGCCATTTATGAGCTCCTGCAGGGGTCAAGCTGTGGGTGGAGGCAGTCCTGGGCTGAGCCTGAGCTCCAGCAGGGGTCAAACAGTGGAGGAATGGAACATGGCTATACTTGCCCAGGCTCTCCTGCAGGTGTTTGAGGTGGACCTGGGCTTGGACTGATCTCTGAGCTCTGGAGAGTGTCTTGCCTGTTGGTGGAGTCAGTCGTGAGTGGTGCCTGAGCTCAGGTGGAGGTCTGTTCCCAAGGCTACCCTGTCTCAGGCTCCTGTGCACATCTGCAAGGCTTATCTGGTCAGAGCCTGAGATCCACTGGGTAGCGGAGGTCAGTCAGTGGCTGGATGGAAGAGCGCCTACCTTTGCCAAAGCTCCTGAGCAGGTCAACGTGATGGTTCTTGGCCTCATATGAGCTTAGGCAGGGGTCTGCCTGTGGATGGAGATGGTGCTGTGTCTGGCCTGAGCTCTGATCTGGGCCTGATTGTGGCAGTTGATCCCAGGCCTACCTTGGGCCAGGCTCTGGCGCCTGTCAGCGAGACTTATCTGGGCTGGGGCTGAAATTCAGGGACTGTCTACCAGTGGGCAGAGTCAGTCATGGGTGGAGCCTGAGATCTGGTGGCATTTTTCTGGTGATTGGATGGACTTGGGCTACCCTGGGCTTGGGCTTCATCTCCTGCCAGGTCTTCTAGTT
Organism: Marmota marmota marmota; assembly: GCF_001458135.2. Classification (NCBI taxonomy): domain Eukaryota; kingdom Metazoa; phylum Chordata; class Mammalia; order Rodentia; family Sciuridae; genus Marmota; species Marmota marmota. The sequence goes on from NW_026007143.1 coordinate 112,252, forward strand.
GGATGTGAGAAGAACTGGAGCTCTGGTGTGGTTCTGCAGGTGGCAGGATGGAACCAGATCTCCCCTTGCCCAGCACAGGTCAGTGAGGACAATCTGGGCTGTGTATGAGCTCTGTCAGGGGTCTGATTGTGGGCTGAGTTGGTCCTTGGCTCAGCCTGATATCAGGTGGAGGTCTGGTGGTGGCCATATGTTCCCAGGGCTACCCTGTGCCCAGGCTCCTGTGCACATCTGCAAGGCTTATCTGGGGGGAGCCTGAGATCCAGCAGGGGTCAGCTGGTGGTGGAAAGCAGCAGGGCCTATTCTGGGTTTCAGCTGCCACTCAGGTCATTGAGGCTGAAATGGCCCAGGATTGGCCACTAGGGAGTGCCTGTTGGTAGGCAGTCTGTCCTGGTCCAAACCTGAGCTCTGGAGGGAGCTGCTTGAGGGTGGAGGTAGTCCTGGGCAGAACCTGAGCTCTGAGGCCAGCCTCAGGGAGAGTGGATGGACTCGGGCTACCCTGGGCCCCTTCTCCTGCTCAGGTCCTTGGGGTGGCTCTGGATTGGATCAGAGTTCCTGAAGTGATCTGCTGGTGGGCAGAGGCAGTCCTGGCCCAAGTCTCAGCTCTGGTTGGCCAGTGTTGGCATGGACCTGGACCTACCCTTTCCCAGACTCCGTGCATGTTGGCGAGGCTGATCTGGGCAGAGCCTGCGATTCAGTGGGTGTCTGCTGGTGTGCATAGGTGGTCCTGGGCCCAACCTGAGCTCAGTACAGGTCTCCCAGTTGAGGGGTGGATGCAGGCCTACCTTTTGTCTAGCCTCCAGTGCAGGTTGGTGGGGGAAGATCTGGACTGTACATGAGCTCTGGTGGGTGACTGCAGGTGAGTGGAAGCAATCCTGGGCTGGGCCTGAGCATCTTGCGGTTGGTGGGATGAAACCGGGCTACAGTGGGCCCTGGCTCCAGTGCATCTGGGAAGGGCCTAAGCTTGGGCAGGTGTCTCTGGACCTTTATTTTATTCATTTGTTTGTATGTGGTACTGAGAATCAAAGCCAATGTCTCACATGTGTGAGACAAGAGCTCTATCACTGAGTCACAACCCCAACCCTATTTGCTTCTTTTTGACCTTTAATCATACCATCTTTTGGTTCTATAGCATTTTTTCATGCATGCATTTGAATTTTAACAAGTAGCTATTATGTGATATCACTAGCAATGCTTCACAAGCTGGCCCCAAATGAGACCTTGATCCTCAGTGAGATTACATTCCACCCATTCACATCACCTCTGGCAAAGGTGCAGAAGAGAGATGACTAAGACATGGTTCATGACTCTCAACTTTTGGGAAAAATTGTTTTGAAGAGGTAAAGGATAAGGGGTCACTTGTCAGAGATATTGCAGGTATGTTTTTAAATAAGGATTTATGTATTGATAAAGTTTGTTTATTTCCTTTTTGCTGGCATTCACTTACCTGTAATTTTATTTTTTCTTTTTCTTTTCGGAACGGGGATCGAAGGCAGGGCTTGGGGAATGGGAGGCAAGGGCTTTGCTGCTTTCTGATTTAGCTGCTCCCAGCCCATTCATTCATTGTCAGTGTGGGAATTCTGGGCTGCTTTTATGAATGAATATAGTTTGAATATTAAAACAGACTGACCAATGGCGTTTGTATGTGTCTAACCCAATTAGCATAACTTTGGGCCAATAGCATTGGTACTTCTTTCAAGTCCTAATTAGCATAAGTTTGGACCAATAGCAGTGGGCCAAGTGCTATATAAACCCCTTGGAGGCTGTTTTGACGAAGAGAATCTACCTGGACCTTCAAGATTACTGCACTGGACTTTCTCTGGAGTTCTGCCTGAGTTCCACAGAAGTTGCAGCCTGGTTTGGTTCCCAGAGATGATTCTTCGACTTTGAAGAGACTGCTAAAGAAGAAGAGATGGTTGAAGATCTGCTGGGGTCTGCTGCAGCGCTGGATGGAATGGCCCGCCATGAGGAGCTAGGACTCCTCTCTGCTGCAGAGGCCTCCCTGCCCCATGCATGCAGACCCTTACCTACCAGCAGAAGCCATGGATTTTATCTTTGAACTCCGGTTTCAAAGGTATTGTTATATGTTAGCTATATAAATATATATTTATATATTATATATAATAGATATATAAATATTATATATTTATATATCTATTATATATCATATGTTTATTATATATTATATTATATATTGTATATGTAAATATATAAATTTTGCAATTTTTAAATTTTAATTTCTATCAGTGAAATTATGAGATTCATAAAGAATAGAAAATTATTTCCCACAGTTCTGGAGGTCAGAAGTGGGAAAAGTCTGTCCCAATAGTTGTGTCATTATTTGGCAGAAAAGTGGGAGAGACTAAACCCACTCATAAAAGCCCTTTTTCTTTCCATTCATTTGAGGTTTATTTCAGTGCTATCAAAATGTTTAAAGGAACCTAGGAAATGTTCCATTTTATTAATTTTCATTTATGTGTCATTTTTAGTTATAAAATACGTTTTTTTTTCAAAATTTTTAAGTTGTAAATGGACCCTTTATATTATTTTATTTATATTTGGTACTGAGAATTAAACCCAGTTCCTCACACATGATAGGAAGGGCTCTACCACTGAGCCACAACCCTGGCCCATGAAATTCGTTTTGATATAGTCCATATTTGTATAATTATACCTTATCTATTTAGAGTTGCATTTTTATGATGTATATGTTGGTGGGATTTACTGTGTTGTTTCCACATATATACATGGGAAAGCTGCATCAGAGTCTTTCCACAGTCCTTAATTTGCTTATACCCCCTCCTTTCCCTCAATTTCCCATTGTCTAATCTACTGCACTTCTGTTCCCATCATCCCTCCTGTTGTGGGTGAGATTCCATATATCAGAGAAAACATTTGTCCTTTGTTTTTTGTTTTTTTTTTTTTGTAAACTGGCTTATCTTCAATTAGTGTAAATGCCTCCAGGTGGATCCATTTATGGGCAGATATTGTAGTCATATTTTTTTTTCTGCAAATTGATGTTTTTTAATCTACTTTTAAAAGAGTTGTTCTAATTCTACATGACAATAGAATGCACTTTGACATATCATACATAAATGTAGGCTAATCCCTCATGCTTCTGGTTGTGCCGGAAATAGCATTACACCAGTCATGTATTTGTATATGTACTTTGGATGATAATGACTAATTCATTCTAGGATCCATTCTACCCACTATACACTTCCTCTCACTTCACTCCTCTATGCAATCTAAAGTGACTATATTCTTCCCTACCTGCCCCCACCCGATTACTGTGATTAGCATAAGCATATCAGGGAAAACTTTTAACTTTTGTTTTTTTGGGATTGGCTTATCACTTAGAATGATAAACTCCATCCATTTACCAGAAAATGTCATCATTTCATTCTTCTTTAAGGCTGAGTTGTATTCCATCATATATATGTGTGTGTACAATTGTTTTTATTTTTTTATTTTTGTGTGTGTATGTGTGCATATATATGTATATACATATATATACACACATAATATGTATATCTACATATACATATATACACACAAATACACACATATGTATATATATGCTCATATACACCACATTTTCTTTATTCATTTATCTGTTGAAAGGCATCTAGATTAGCTCCATAGTTCAGCTGTTATGAGTTGAGCTGCTGTAAACATAATGTGATTTTAAGTTCTTTGGTTATAAAATGAGGAAAGTGATAGCTGTGTCAAATGTTAGTTCCATTTGATGTTTTCTGAGGAATCTCCATACTGCTTTCCATAATGGTTGCATCAATTTGCAGTCCCAGAAACAATGTGGACATGCAGCCTTTTCCCCACATCCTCGCCAACATATTGTTACTTGATGATTGTATTCTTGAAAATCATGTTTTTGACTGAGGTGAGATGAAATCTTGGAGTAGTTTTGATTTGCTTTACTCTAATGGCTAAATGTTGAACATTTTTTTCATGTATTTGTTGCTTCTTCTGTGAAGTGTCTGTTCAGTTCCTTAGCCCATCTATTGATTTGGTTATTTGTTTTTTGGTGTTATGTTTTTTGAGTTCTACATATATCCTGGAGATTAATGCTCTGAGTTGCATGTGATGCAGATTTTCTCCCATTCTGTAGGATTTCACATTATTGATTGTTTCCTTTGCTGAGAAGATGCTTTTTAATTTGAATCCGTCCTTTTTATTGATTCTTGAATTTACTTCTTGGAAGGTAGGAGTCTCCTTAAGGTAGTCAGATCGTAGGCTGACATAGTGAAGATTTGGGCCTACTTTTTATTCTATTAGGCATAGGGTCTCTGTTCTAGTGCCTAAGTTTTGATCCATTTTCAGTTGAGTTTTGTGCAGAGTGAGACAGAGGGCTTTACTTTCATTTTATTTTATGTGGCTTTCCAAATTTCACCCTGTACCATTTGTTGAATAGGCTTTTTTTTTCTTTAATGAATGTTTTTGTCGCCTTTGTCTAGTATGAGATAACTGTCTTTTTGTGTGTTTGTCTCTGTGTCTTCGATTCTGTACCATTCATTGGTCTATATGTCAGTTTGATGACGATACAATGCTGTTTTTGTTACTGTGGCTCTGTAGTACAGTTTAAGCCATACTATTATGATGTGTCTTACTTCATTCTTCTTGCTAAGGATTGCTTTGGGTATTCTATGTCTCTTATTTTTCCACATGAATATGATGGTTGCTTTTTCTAGTTCTGTGAAGAATTGTCTTTGGAATTTTCATATGAATTGCATTAAAATTTATGACCAAGTACAAGTTAGTTATAACTATGAAAACGAATCCCAGCTCATGAAGGACCCAACAGCTATCTGGTCACTAATGTCTGTTGACCCAGCCTCTATCTCCTGCACACTTGATGATGGCTAACCTAAGGTTACTCTTTGTATTTCAGTGTTAAGGTTGTCATAGAGTTGATTCTACTCTGCAAGCTGGTGCTGAGGTCTGGGTTCAGGGACACATTTCCATCACACAGCCTGGGATAATTTGCTGGGTTTTTAAACTTTTAATTGTGTCTGAAAATTTCTTTGGGCCCTTTAATTACTTTGCTTGATCAACTTCTGTGTGCTAAGCACTGTACTAGGTGTGGAGTACAGAGTGAATAGGCCAAATCTCTGCTTCCATGGAACTTAATGAAGTTAGTAGAATAATTATAGCATCTACATCTACTTCAATGTTACTGTGAAACTTAGAAGATGGTATGTCTGTTAATAAGAGCAATGCGGAGGACAGTAATAATCTTGAGGAAATTCTCAGAAGATTCATCAGGCATCACCTTGCTTTTGTCTGGGAAGTCTGAGTAATGTAAAGTTGTTACTTTTTCTATAATAAAAACATCCATTTAACACAGTTTATATCTGAAGTCTGTGAACTTCAGGGTTCCCTGTGGGTTGCCAGTCTCCAGGTCAAACACACAGTCCTGTGCTTACTCAATACAGGTTTGGAGACCCTTGAAGCCTTTTCTATAACCATGTGAGCCAGTGCTTCATAGTTAGCAGGCCAAGTCTGAGTCTCCAGGTCACATAGATGACACATCCCTATGGTGCTGACTTCCCCCCCCCCCCCATCAGTTCATCTCCTGCCTTCACACACTCACTGGCTGCCTTTAGCTAGATGGGCCTTGTCCCATTATGTGAATATTATAGCCTTTGCGTTAATTGTCCAGAGCTTTTGGAGAGGCACCCGGCCTTTCCTAATCTCCAGAACAACCTGTGTTCTCTTCACATGGTCCTGTTATTACTGGCTCTGAGCATGCTTTGTGCAGTTGGTGGTGTACTGCAAGTGCATACACATTCATTTTGTGTCCTCTTCCTTATAGCACTTAACAAGGTGCTGAAATTTGGTCTGAAAAACGACCCTAAACTTCATGACCATACAGTTAGGAAATCCTAGGGGTTGGAGGTGATGTTAGTATGGAGAGAAAACAATTCCTCCTAGGGAAACACATGCACACTCAAACTTCATTTTAGTAAAATGACATCCTGCCCAGCAAAATCAAGCAATTCTGGATGGATTTCAGAGAGTTAAAAAAAATGAGGGGAAAACAAAACTAAAAGATAAAATTGAATACTTTTTGAATTTCTGCTTGGGAGCCAGTTCTCACTATCAGATCACACTTTTCTTTTGTTGGGGATCATGAATATCACATGAAGTGAGAGATGTATAAACACATCTCCAGTTACTTGTCTTGTTGTGACACAGCACATTTCCTTAGTCTTTTATGAGGGAAAAATTACACATTTCCTTTAAATATTGCTCCTAATGTATGCTGTGCTAGGGCTGTTCTGCCTCAGCCATTAAAAACCTGGGCTTTGTGCAGAGGGATCCAGATTCTTAGAAAAAGGCTAAGCAGAAGAGAGAGACACTTATCAAATCAGTTGTCAGAACAGGACTCACCAGTGACTATAAATGTTGAGTGATCACTTCTGGTTCTGTGTTTTCAGTATCTGTGCTGCATCTCCACCTGGTGGTCTCTAACTGATAAGCTGGCTTTTGACATTGGCCTGCATGAGGACACCACAGGTGAGGACTTGGGGATGGTGGTTGGCTGGACTATTGTATGAGATGACATGGAAGATGCATTAGTCCAATGTCCTCATGGGTAGGGTCAGGAAAAATTGCTTTCTTTTTCACCTTTTGATAGAGGGAGGAAGTGTGAATTTTTCCTAATGGCAATCCCCATGTAACTAGTTGAATATCAATTTAGGTTTCAAACTCTACTCTTTCATGAGTTTGGAGGGGAAAACTTGTACTTACTATTCAGCTTACTGGGTGTTAACTATCATACTGTACACTAGGTAGTTTATCAAATATCACCACATATCTCTCATTTTAATCAGATTTTAAGTATATACATGTAAGGTACTCAATGTGAACATTCAAACAAAAAGTAGAGAATGAAAACTTCATTCATTTCCCTGCCCATAAGGCATTGTGCTGAATTAAATATCTGTTAAGGAGATATGCATTTCCATGTATTTGAAACAAAAAAAAAGTATATATTAACACACTTATACTTTTGGAAAATCAAAATAAGAGAACTCTTCTCAATTCTCTGAGGACTTTAGACTTATTTGAAAACCTCTGTTCATTATCACTATTTTTTTTTGTTTTTTTTACAAAGAGTATACGGGGCTTTTGTAATTGAAAAGACATGGGACAAAGTAGAAAAAAATAATGGAAATAGTCCAAATTTGTTTCTTTCAGGGGAGGATTCAGCCCATCCTCTCACTCCATCCAGAAATGCTTTCTGCAGGGTTGTGAGTATAGCTGTATGGTGGAGCCCTTGCCCAGTGCAAAAGGCCTTGGGTTTAGTCCCTGGTACTGCAGAAATAAGCAAAGCAGAAAAGCAGCAAACACATCTGGAGTTGTATCTCAGTGGCAGAGCACTTGCCTAGCTTGTGGGAGGTACTGAGTTCAAATCTCACAACCACATTTAAATAAATAAATAAATAAATAAATAAATAAATAAAGGCTCATTGACAAACAAATAAATATATAAAAACCAACAGCAAACATTTTCTGGAATGCTGTTGCACAGAAGGTTAGTGAGTATTGATAACAGTTAGATATTATATATTTCAACAAGATCCAAGAAAAGAGCCCACATGTTTTCACCATTTACAAAGGGGAAATATTAAAGGACATCAGTGTCTTTAACCTGATTTAAACACTGTACCTATTTTGGTGTATCAAAATATCACATGGTACTCTATAAATACGTACAATTTTCATATTCTATATATCAGGTAGCTACCAATTTAAAATATTTTTTATATTCTCTGAAGTTTTATAAACAAAAATGGATAAAAAGTTACTTATGAATCTAATCAATAACTTCTGAGAATCCTAGGCATTCTCATTTTTATTTCATTTTCTATAGGCTCAGTAGTACTTCTGTATTTTCTCTAGGGTTTTAGTATTCTCATTTAATATATTTTGGCACACTATTAAGTGAAAATTAAATTCAAGGTTGCTCCTCAGCAGACATACAAGACATGTTCTGGAACTTATGTTTCTATGATAAGATGTTAGGATGACACAATCAGTCCCTCTGCCCTGCATCAGATCCCTTGTGATACTCTGCCCCTCCCCCATAGATTTACTTTTTCTGAATTATTGGATTATTTATTATATTTATTATTTGTTGTCTGCTTCTCTTAAGGAGAATGACACTCACAAGGCAGGTGATTATTTTTCTTGTTTATTGATGTATCCGTGAGATACTGTGAAGCAGTGGTTGACAAATACTGGGTACAGTATAAATGCTTATGTGAGTGAATGCAAAACTATCTACAACTCTAAAATGTGAATCTGGTAAATAAAGATAAGTAATTCTGCCAGGTGATCTGCAAGTAAGAGTGATTGTGTAAGAAAAGCATCATGAGGCACAGGCTATATATATATATATATATATATATATATATATATATA